>NW_026057580.1:646084-699231 GCF_023721935.1 Panthera uncia
TTCTTTTCTTTTCTTTTCTTTTCTTTTCTTTTCTTTTCTTTTCTTTTTAAATTATTTTTCTAATGTTTATTTATTTTTGAGAGACAAAGAGACAGAGCACAAGCAGGGGAGGGGCAGAGAGAGAGGGAGACACAGAATCCGAAGCAGGCTCCAGGCTCCGAGCTATCGCACAGAGCCGGACACGAGGCTCGAACTCACTAACTGTGAGATCGTGACCTGAGCTGACTGAAGTTGGATGCTTAACCAACTGAGCCCTCCAGGTGCCCCCCAGATTCTGCATTTCTAACCAGTTCTAGGTGGGGCGGACCAAGAAAGAAGAAATGGCACCTGTTCCTTCTCTGACCTTTGGGCACTAAATCTCCCAAGTGTATCCAGGGAAGCCATCAACTGTATAAAGACGATACTTCTATTGTGATAAAATCCGTACTGCTCTCCTTAAAAGTAGTGAAGGTGGGATGCCCTGACCGGTCACTTTCCCTGGCTTCCTTAGTGACCACACCTTTTCTAGATGGTCTGAGATGGTAGAAGAGAGCTTATGTAGCTACAGGACTTCTTCAGCTGTCCTTGGTTGGTGAGCTGATCGCCTTAGCTCAACACTACTGTTTAGCCTCTACTGGTTTAGCTGACCTTTTAGGTACATTTGGATCCGTTGTTCCGTACCTTTTTGGTGGTCCGTGGACCCCTTTGGGAATGTGTTGGAAGCTATAGACTTCTCCAGAAATACGCTGTCCCCTACTCACGCACATTGAAACCCTTAATTCTTCTTTTGCACGAATGGGCTTCAAGTGTTCTGAGGTTTGGGTGTAGATCCTAAGACCCTTGATTTAAATGGTCCTGCTAAGGTGAGGAATCCCAAAACGAGGGACAGAACCCACAGTGCAGAACGTACCTGGTCCAGCCCTGTTCACTTCGCAAATAAGGAAACCAAAGGCCAGGATTTTTCAGGCATTTATTCAGTCAGATTCTCTGTGTTCCATGAGCTCCCATTGCACACACAGGTGGTGTGGCCCGTGCTAGTGGAGGCCTGCTTGGCCGGACACCGGTTCGTAGCCCTTGCAGTCTCTGGCGCTGAGAGGGGCATACCCACCCAGACCCAGTCTGCATCATCTCAGGAGAAGGCAGCCCCATGGGTTATTTCCTGAAGCTCAGGCCTACCCTCGGCTCTCAGAGTCACGTCTGGTCTGAGGAAGTGGAGACTCAAATCCCTTCCGGCCGGGATTCTGGACTCAGACACTGTTCTGGCTCTGACATGGCAGGGCCTCCCGTCTTGTTCCTGTGTCCCGTTTCCTTCTCTGAGTCTCAGTTCTTCTAAGAGGCTTCTGGGTTGGTTCCTGTTCTGCTAATGTGCCCCATATCTGGGTCCTAGGCTGGGACCAAGACCCTGACCTGGCCCTTTGCTGGAGATAGCAAGGTGTGGTGGGAATCCCAGTCTGAATGGCAGCTCATCGATTTACTGGCCCTGTGACTCTGGGTAAATTACATAACCTGCCTGGCCTCAGTTTCTGTCTGTGTGATGGGAACTATTGAGTATACCTCAGAGGGTGGTTGGAAAGATAATTGTGTAAGATGTCTGGTGCGTGATAAGTGTTGATAACAATAACAAACATGACTTGTCCTCCCCGCTGGGGGTTGGAATCTTGCCTTATCCAGCCAGCTGGGGCCTTGGTAACCTTTCCATAGATGTCCTGATGCCTGTGTTGTGGAGGGTCATTGTCGGGGCTCCCTCATCACAGGGCTTTGCCCTTTTTCCTTTTCTTTTTTTTTAATGTTTATTTATTTTTGAGAAAGAGCACAAGCAGGGGAGGGGCGGGAGAGGGGGACAGAGGATCCGAAGCGGGCTCCGCACTGACAGCAGTAAGCCTGATGCGGGGTTTGAACTCACGAACCTATGAGGTCGTGACCTGAACCAAAGTGAGACGCTCAACCGACTGAGCCACCCAGTTGCCCCAGGCTTTGCCCTCTTGTAGAGACTGTTCACAACCTCATCTTATGCTGTTCCCCATCCCCGAAGCCACTGTGAGCCCAACGTCTAGCTGGAGATCCCCAGTATCTCCTTGGACAGGAGGGCTGCCCAGTAGACCACAGCTTTTCTGTGGAATTCGGCTGGCTTGTCAATGTCCTGCTGATCCCAAGAAGGAATTTATGTATCAGTTTCACTTAAAAATACAGCTGCAAAAAATCATCAGGGAAAATAAACAAATAGATGAATGACCTAACTACTCCGGGAAATACTTACTGAGTAGCATTCATCCACCAGTCATGGTGCTTAGCACCAATGATATACCCCTGCTTCTGTCCTCAGGGCAGTGATGGAGCCCTGAGGTGGGGTAGACAGGTGGACATTTGATTGTATGACAGTCCCTACAATAAATGAAGTAATGGAGGGAGGGAGGGCCGTTGTGCCTGGAGGAAGGAGCTGGGAACTTTACTCCAAAAAGGTGAGGGTTGGGAAGGCTTCTTGGAATGGGTGATATTGGAACTGCTTCTTGGAGTTTGATCTCTCAAAATTCTCATCTGTTAATTTTTCGGGATGAATTTTACAGGCACTTAGGTTCTTGGAAAATGAGTCTTGAAAAATTACCAAGTAGGGCTCATCCCAGGAATATACGCATGGTTTAGTACAAAAAGACTACTGTTAATAGAAATAAGCCATAAAAATCAGAACACCCAATATTTACCACAATGCCTGGAATATAGTCAGCGTTCAACAAATATTCAATGAATGAATGAATTAGCGCTCAGTAGATGCAGCAAAATACATAACTATATATGCATTATAAAGCATCATAAACCTAAAGGCAGGATTGTTGGGGGATTTACTCCTAAACATGATAAAGAGCCTGCTTGTATATAATCGTGTACCAGGTCTTCTACCGAGACTGCCGATACCAAGTGGAGAAATACTAGAAGCGTGCCCTGAAAAACAGGAACTAAGCCAGAATGTCCCTTATCGTTACTTTTATTTAACCTAGTTTAACAGATGCTTGTCATAACAATATAGGAACAAAAAGAAACTAGAGGGATTGGTATAGGGAAGGAAGAGATAAAAATATCACTGTTTGCAAATGACACAATTTCTATTCAAAGAAAATTACAAAATCCGACATGGCTGTTTTCTGATCAGAAGTTAAAAGTACTGAGAAGTCAGTATCCCAAGGTTTTTGCCTCGATTTCATGCCCTGGCAGTTAAAATCCCAATGAAATACTTTCTAAAGCATGCAAAGCGATAATAACAGCAATAATCAGGAAAAATTGGTGGGTGAGCATACTGAAATATCTTTTGAAAATCTTTTAGCAGCAGGTTCCTCTTGGCAAACAGGGCAGGCGAGCAGTGTTTACTAAAACTGTACGGTATTACAGAAAAATGGGAGATTGGCGCAAGAAAATAGATCTAAATAAACGGAAGACATACATATATGGCAAATTTGGAAAGGTGAACGATCGTGAAGGAAATTATTTTAAAAATGTTAGTGGCTTTTGGGAACAACTACGTAACAAAACGGAGAAAATGAACTCAGAGGTCCGTCCCATCATAGGTTATGAAATCTCAATAAATGAAAAACGTAGTTTTAAAAACTCTTTTTAAAACTCAGAGGAAGCAGATGGAATATTTAGCCTCGCTGTGGAGAGCAGATGTGTTTGTGGAAATTCCATACAGATGATCATTGACGAAACGGGATGCTGTCAACTTGTCAAGGAACGAAATCTGTGAAATAAAATAGCCACGTACTCCGTCATTTCATGGTGGACTGTGTGGCCTGGGGGGTTGGGGTGGAGCTCTCACAGTGACATGTTTACACTAGGTGTGACTCAGTAAAGTGTTTTGTTTTCTTTTGTTTTGTTTTTTTAAATAAAAAATAATAGGGGCGCCTGGGTGGCTCAGACGGTTAAGCGGCCGACTTCGGCTCAGGTCATGATCTCACAGTCCGTGAGTTCGAGCCCCGCATCGGGCTCTGTGCTGACAGCTCAGAGCCTGGAGCCTGCTTCAGATTCTGTGTCTCCCTCTCTCTCTGACCCTCCCTCGTTCATGCTCTGTCTCTCTCTGTCTCAAAAATAAATAAACATTAAAAAAATAAATAAATAAAAAATAATAAAATTGTGCTAAGAGAGAAAGGGAAGAGGGCAACAGGTGCCATAAACTGATGGAGACAAACTTGTTGTCAAAGGTATACACAGAACTGGCAAAGATTTTTAAGGCAGCTATTGAGACTGTTGGTAATATTATAACCGGGTCATTTCGTAGTATGAAGCCCAGCTACTACGCGGAGGTGTGGAAGAGCGTTCAGTTTCCTCAACGCAAAAGATCAGTGCATTGAAA
Source organism: Panthera uncia (assembly GCF_023721935.1). Classification (NCBI taxonomy): domain Eukaryota; kingdom Metazoa; phylum Chordata; class Mammalia; order Carnivora; family Felidae; genus Panthera; species Panthera uncia. The sequence goes on from NW_026057580.1 coordinate 650,403, forward strand.
CAGCTCAGTTGGTCTCTAAAATCAGGAGCAAATAGACGAGCTTTATAAAACCCGCTGCTGAGGCCCGTGGGAAAGAAAACGGCCTGCCGCTAGTGTTACTGAAAGGTGGAGCTGTTTTTCTGGACATCACGAGGACTTTGGGCTCCAGCAGCACTGGCACGCTTCATTCCTTGGGACCAGTATTTTTTACTTCTGGGAATAAGTCTCACAGAAATGGTCCCAAGGGGGCAGAAAACCAACTTGGCCACAGGTGGGAAAAACATTGGAAAGAATCCAAATGCAGGTAATTAGGGGCTGGTTAAGTAAACTCTGTGACAGCAGTACTGTGGCATTACCCACGTGTAGATCCATGGCATGGTTACGTGGAAGAAAGATAACGTGGGGCAGCTTACCTGTGCTGGGGACAAAGCAGGGAAAGATCAATGTCCAGGTATCGATAAGAATCCGGAAAAGTGCAGACCATAGTTGATGTGCTTTTTGATCAGCTTCCCCCTCCACCCCCCGTAAGATTGTTGATATTTAATGCAGGTTTTTAAAAGAAGAAAGGAGGGGGAAAATTCTGGTAGTAAAAAGAGGAAACGTGGGCACCGTGTTGTGGTGGAGAGACAGCAGTGGGCAAAGGCGTCCGCATGGGCTGGGTTTGAGTCACTACGATGCCATGTGGTTTTGGGCAAGTCACATATCTTCTCCAGCCCCCTTGTCTCCACCCAGAAGGAGGTAATGGTGACACCCACAAATGAGATCCCAGGAACTCTTGGCGCTTGTGAGCACTCTTTTCATTAACAGCTTTGCAGGGTGCTGGGAGCCCTTGCCTACTCTCCCTCATTTTGTCCCCGTGTCTGCAGAAATGGCACTTCTAGCGTGGCAGCAGAGAGGGGGAGGCAGACAAATACACCCCCAAATAAGGCAGCCAACAGAGCCATTGAAGTACTCCTGGGAAGGCACTGCCGTCCCAGGAAACGTTACACAGAGATACGTGCCCCTTCCATTTTGGAATGGGAGATGTACCCCAAGAGGAAAGGACAGGGACTTACAGAGAATATTCTGGTGAGCAGATTCAGATTTACCATGCAGTTGAATCTTTTGAGAAGGCTGGCCTGTGGACAAAGCAGGAAGGGAAGGAGGTCAGCCCCTTTTTTGGCCTGTCTGGGACACTTTGGGGCCTTACTAATACACTCTAGTGTCAGACTCCTCCACTTGGGAGCCGGATGACCTTGAATTTCTTAACCTGAGCTCCCAGTTTCCTTACTGTGAAGTCAGGGTAACCTCTCTGTCTCCCTAGCTGGTTGTGAGAATGACTTAGGATTTCTTTGTGCTTTCAGTTACTGTTGGTCAACGTGTTCCCTGAATGCATGCCAAAAAACGCACGATGCTACATCCCATAGGGATACAGAGCCGTCTGATTTATTGTTTCTGCCTTTGGGGAGCTTGTATAGCTCAGAGGGGCTGATTACACAGATTTCTAAAAAGGGGCAAGTTCGTGAAAAGGCAGCAAGGGCAGGGATGGTGTTTTAGGATGAGGGAAACTGGGACTATTCAGGGCAAGGGGCTAGTGACTAGTCAAGAGGCAGAGTGTGGGGATGTTCGAGAGAGGGGTGGGTATTTTCTAGAGAAGGTTCCAGAAAGCCTGAGATGGATTTGTGCAGCCCTGTAGGATGTACTGAACACATCCGTGTCACATGGAGGTAGTCTTAGAGCAACTTGTGAGGTGAGAGGAGTGAAGCTCCTTCGTCTGTGCCACACGTCCTCCGAAGATGAGTCGTGGGCACCGGCCGGCGAGAGTTGAGCTTCTTCCTCTGAGTGAGGAGAGGAGTAGAGGAGAAGAGGACGAAGGGCAGGGAATTTCTGAGGTGGAGAAAATGGAAGGTAAGGGTCATGATGGCGGCCGGGGGGTGGGGAGGAGTGGCAGGCCTGACTGATTTTAGGGAGGCGGTGATAAGGATATGGGACCTGGACTCAGTCACCTGGGGGTCAGCCCCAGCTTTACAACTGCCAGCCTGCGTGACTGTAACCAAGTTGATCGACATCACTGAGCCTCTGTCCCTCCCTCTGTAGAGTGGGAAGACCAATTTCCCGCCGAGAGGTGTGAGAGGACGAACGCATTCTAGAGTTATCTGTGGAAAGCGTTTGCACAAAATGCAAGTCTTCCATGCACGGTAGCTACCGATATTATTTTGTGATCACGAAGGATTGGAACCTCCAGGAAATGATGGTGTTTCTGTGTCATTGGCTTTGCCGCCTAGGGGGTCAGTAACACAATGCGTCTCTCTTTCTGCCTGCCTCTCTCCCTCTTTTTTTCCTTTCTCTCCGATTTAAAGCAACTAAGCTTTTTTTTTTTTTTTTTTTTTTTTTTTTTTAAGTTTATTTATGTATTTTGAAAGAGAGAATGAGCCGGGGAGGGGCAGAGAGAGACAGAGACAGAGACAGAGACAGAGGGAGAGAGAGAATCCAACCAGGCTGACAGTGCTCTGGAGCCCAGCTCAGGGCTCAGTCCCACAAGCCGTGAGATCATGACCTGAGCTGAAATCAAGAGTCTGATGTTTAACTGACGAAGCCACCCGGGCGCCCTTAAAGCAGCTAAGCTTAATGAAGCACCTTTTATGTGTTAGGCATTTTGTTCTGTAATTTTACATACATCACCTCATTTAAATACTCTCAATAACTGTTGGAGGCGGGGTTAATCATTCTGGTTTCTCAGGTATGGAAGTTGAGGCTCCAAGAGTCCCACAGGCCCAGGAGGGGATCCAACCTGTGTCAGTCCCTGGGGACATACAGTGGGCACTGTGTGCTGGGCCCCTGCCTAGCCTGTGAGCTGGGACAGAACTGGGCTGTCCAGGATTGCTGGAAGATTTAGAGTCAAGGTGCTTAACGCCTCAGTGCCTCATTCTGGTGTCTGTATGGCGGCGTTATTAGGAAGATTCAATAAGATAATACCCAAAGCTTTGGAGCACAGCTGTAAGGGGTGGTGGCTGTTACCCCTGTCTGCAGCCTCAGGCACTGTCCAGCTCAGCGAGAAAGGGACCTATCTGCTGGCCTTAGCTGGGGAATGGGTACATTAGCCTTGACTGAACGGGTGAACACTTCAGCAGCTCTCCAGCCCTCCCTGTTTGTGCCCTCAGGCAAGAGGAGTTCTCAGAGAGCAGGGCAAGTGTGAATTTAGCTCTGCTCTGGAGAATACAAAGACAACTCAGTGCGAGAGTTTCCTAGCAGGCAGTCCCAAGGTGTGGACTTCTTGGGGCCTTTGACTCTTCAGTTGCTTAGCTAGGACAGGAAGGAGGAATTAGCAGAGAGAACAGTTGGAGGGTAGGATCAAGAGGTGGGAGGAGAGTATCTTGGCAGCTTGGAGGACAGGAAAATGAGTTTGGGTGGGGCTCCTGCCTGGGCAAAGGCCCTTGAATCAGCCAGAGGCCTTCAGGCTGGGTGCAGTAGGGCCAGAGGTTAGGTGTTGTGGGAGCTGTGCCTCTCTGAGTTAGCCTTGGCTATGGTATTCAGGACAGCTGGGTTGGGGTGGGGGCTGGTCAGGAAAGGGGGAGTCCTCCCAGAGGAATGAAAACCCATGATGTGGCCACAGAGCAATCCAGGAGGCAACAAGTGTGCTCCAGCGAGAGGGGTAAAAAAGTGGGAGTGGAGTGGACACTTGGTGGCTCCCTGGATGTGGAGGCTCCCTGGATGTGACAGGGCCAGGAAAGTCTAGGGTGAGCCACCAACTTGAGGTAGGTAGTACCACCAACAAAGGTAGGAAAGAACCCAACTAAAACATGGCGGACCCAACACCTTGGGTGTGTTGAGTTTGAGAAATCTGTGAGGACAACAGGTGGAGGCCTCTGTTCAGAAGAATGTTCTGGCCGAAGTCAGGTGCCATCTGCAAGTACATTCTGGCACTTGAAGCCACACGTGTGGCCGGGACCAGCGAGCAGCATGTGGGCGGGAAAAGCAGATGGCCTGTGGGAATCCTGGCTGTCACTAACAGGTACAGGACTGGAGTCCACAGCTTTGAAGGGCGTAAGCCCCAGGCTGGTTAAACACGCCCCCGAATGTACCCCTAACTCCAAACTCCTTATTCCAATGTGTAAGGCCTGTCCAGAGCAGGCCTTATGTTAGCCGGGTGACCTAAGGCAACAGAAACGTGTTCTCCCCCAGTCCTGGAGGCTGGAAGTTGGAAAACAAGGTGCTGGCTGGGTTAGCTCCCTCCAGAGGCTCAGAGGGAGAATGCATTCCCTGCCATTCTCTTGGCCAGCAATGCTCCGTACTCCTTGGCTTGTAGACACATCCCTCCAGTCTCTGCCTTCATTGTCATATGACCTTCTCCCTGTGTGTGTTTCTGTGTCTCTGTTTTCTCTCCTTCTGAGTGCCTCGGTGGGCTGAAGATGTGTATGACCTCATTTTAACGAACTACACCTGCAAAGACCTATTCCCTCGTAAGGCCGTATTCCGAGGTTGCCAGTGGTCATCAATTTGGGGGAGGGGGCGGTATTATCCAATCCAGTATAGGCCTTGCCTCTCATTGCTTTTTTCCTTGATTTATTTATTTAAATTCAAGTTAGTTAACACACAGGGTAGTCTTGGTTTCAGGAGTAGAACCCAGTGATTCATCACTTAGGTAAGACACCCAGTGCTCCTCCCAACAAGTGCCCTCCTCAATGCCCATCACCCATTTGGCCCATCCGCCCCCCCATCGCCTCTGCTTGCTTTTTTGGCCTTATTCTCACCTCTCCCGACTAGGGCTTCCTTTGGGGAAGATGTCCAGAATCCACCCCAGCTGAGGCTTATTGTCTCTGTCTTGTGAGCCTCTCTCTCTGCGAGCACCCCGGTGCCCCGTTTATTGTGCACCTCCTCCACCAGGCTTGAGTTCCTTGAGACAGGAGCCAGACCTTGGTCCTCTCTCTTCATAGCACGGTAACGTGGTGGTTGAGAGCCCAGCCCCAGGGCGCCAAGAATTTAATAAATTCAGTGCACAAACGTATGTAAAGAAGCTAGTGCAGGACTCGGGATCTTCGTGAGGGTAGTTCCGACGTATTTTTATTTGCTCCCGTGTCTCTGGCCCTCGGCCCAGTGTCTGACATAGTAGATGCTCCACAAATATTTGTTGACTAAGTGATTGCATGAGGAGACTTAGTCTGATGAGAAGTGACATCTCCGTGTTTATGGATGTGACCCTTCTTCCTTAGAAAAACCCCCTTCCTCCGGCCCTTGGTCCCCAAGAGCCGGGTAATTACAGTTTTGAGTTTCAGCTAAATGCTGACGAGTGGCGGTGACTAGGGGTCACAGATTGAGTCAGGCTCACAGCCCTGCACCCAGTGTTTCTCTTTCATGTGGATGGAACAAACTTTGGCTTATTACATTAGCAGTACCTATGGTGGCTGCAATAGATGAGTCACCATTTACTGTAAAGCTTTCAGATGCCCGGCAGGCACATGCCAGTTGGGAGTGACAGGGCCTTCTGCGATCAGGCAACCCAGCCATCGGTATCTAAAAAGAGAACATACTTTTTGTGGTCCCAGGTAGTAGGAAGGTCTTGGGCGCCAGGGTCCATAGCCTTCTTAGCTTCCTCCTTCCTAAACCCAAATTTCCTACTGGAGTTTTATTTTGATCCATAAAACGGTGGTAGGCGTATTTCGAAGTCAAATAAGTCTGCGCACATTTGTGTTGGCCTGCTTCTGAACTGGAGGTTTGTGCTTGTGTCTGGTTTTGGTTTCGTGTGGAATATTAATTTTTTTTTAAGGGATCCACTCCTGCTTCTTGATTATCGGCCCCTGAGCGCAATACGTCAGAGCCCGAGACCTTTTTTCCTTGCAAGTAGAAATGTCTTTGGTTCCTCTCTGCCTGCAGGTGATGGGTTCCTTTTCCTTTCAAGAGGTGAACCTGTGATACTCCATTTGGTCTCCAACGGTAGGCAGGGCTTGGGGCATTTTTCGTCTTTGAGGATGAACTTGGTTGTGAAGAACCGAAGAGATTCACAGGGCAGCGTGTTCCCTCTTGCAGGTGGGGCTGAGTGGGCCAGGGCGTGGGGAGTCGTGAGTGGCTGGAGAGGCACCCACAGAGTGCCCTATGCGTGCCTGGCGCCATTCTGGGAACCAGGTTCCCCGCAGGCAGGCTCTGCGGCAGGGCCTGGGGCTCTGATGGAATTTAAAATCTGATTGAACAGATAAAATGTTTCTGTGCATGTCTGTGTGCATATCTGTGCCACGGGGCCTTGGGTAAGTTATATAACCTCTCAGCCATAGTTTACTCATCTGTAAAATGGGAATACTGCCACTTTCCTCCATTGAGTGGTTTCAAGGATGTGATGGGGTAATTAAGGCACTTACCACAGGCCTAGTACAGAAAAAGTGGTAGTTATAATTACCAGAAGTGCTGTGAAGTTTCCATTTGGAAAGCATGGATGATGGAGGGAGCCCTGTGGTGAGAAGAGAGGAGGTAACATGGTCCTTCCATGTAATAACTGGTCAGCTCCCTGGTTTTTGGTGGTAACTGAATCAATATCTTAAATTGGCCTCTGTGTTCACTTGACTAGTTTCTGCCTCTCCACTTTGGATTTGCTGGGGGCCCATGTAGAACACCCCGTTTCCCTTCCTCCTGGGCCCGTCCTCTTCTCCTGGGCTTCTGGGATTGGCTGGACTGTGCTTTTCTGGTGCATTCAGAGGATGGCCATGAGCCCCTGCAGTTTAATTCACATCCTCCCTCCTTGCTCTGGCCACTCAGGCCCCAGATCTCCCAGAGATCTTTGCAGCTTCCCCGGGAACAGGAGGCGGTGAAGGACATCTTTTTGGACCTCTCTGGGAGATAACCAGAGTTTATGGGGGCAGTCGTGACAGACCGTTTGAAATCGGAACTTCAGGACATTCAGGGTAACCGTTGCCCTGGCTGACGTTACCCTCAGTGGAGGGCTGTGGGAGGAAGGGGCCATTCCTTGCCTCTGCCTCCTCCTGCATTGGTTCCTCCTTGAGTCCCTCTCTTCTGTCATCCTCAGCTTTCAGAGAGGGAGGTTGTTTTCCTAGAGCAGAATGCCCTTGCTTCCTAAATTTGTCAGTCGTCCGGTGATATTGCTGCCTCTTCCAACCCTCTGTTTGCTGCCCTCCAGAGGACATGGCCCTGGGTCGGGGGGCTGTGCGTCTTACTTGGGGCATGTACCCTGGACATTCCCTCAGTAAGCCAGTGTTGAGAGAGGGGGTGAATGAACGAAGGGCCAAATGAAAGCCCCTCACAATGAGAAAAATCCCAGACAGGGTGAAATTACCACCCCACAGGCCCATGGGAAGGACAGTCTGTTATTTTTTCTTCTTTCTATGTGTTCATGTGCTGGGTCATATAGATGTCATTTGGATTGTACCACACTGAGCCATACAGATGCCTTTGCTTGGTTCTCCCTGGTGTGGTCATGGTGCGGCACTTAGGCTATGGCTGGCTGGGGTTGGAGTACTGTCCGTAACTGGGACCAGGAATATTTTTCTCCACACAGCAGATGTGGGTCCTGTGACCTCGGTTTCCTGACGGCCGGATCCAGCGGAGGAAGAAAACCTACTCACATCAAGTTGGTTAGGGGAGGTCGAGTGACCTCCTGTATGTAACAATCAGGAGACTAGCACAGTTCAGACTCCAAAGGCAGGTGTTCCTTCTGCAGCATCACATTGACTCCTGGAATACTAGAATGCTCTAATACTGGAATCCAGTGCACCTGTTTCCCCCCAGGTCCAGTGGGCCCTGCTTGGAGAACAGAAAAAGAATGCGAATCAGTGGTGGTCGCCCAAAGTGGCTTTCTCCATTTCCTGCCGCACTGTAGAGGGATAGGAAACATGTCCCTGTCTGACATGAGGGATAGGAAATCAGAAATTAGGGCAGAGATGCTGGCTTCTGTTCCCGGAGCCCTCAGTTACCACCCAACATGTTTGGCACTCCATACTTGTGGTGTCAGTGACCTGCTGGAGCTCTCCTCCCCGTGTCCCTTCTGTCCCTAGCATCGGTCTCTGGTTCCTTCATAGCAACATCAGGCCTGGTGCTGTATACAGCAATGCATATTCCTTCCCTAAGCCTTCCATTTGGAAGAACTCTGTTGTCCAGGATCCCCAGCATTGGAACCACTCAGAGGGTGTAGTTTCTTTTCTGGTTACGCGTTGGCATTTGGGTGCCCGCTTCTGCCCAGCCAGTATTTCTTCCCTGCCTTCTCTGCAGGCAGGTGCACGAGGAAACCCAAGGTCCCCAGCTGGTGGTAGAAAAAAAAAAAAAAAAAGACCTCGCTGTCAGGGCAGCTCTGGGGGTGGAATCTGGTTGCCGTGGGGCCTGTACTTTCTCTGATCATTTTAGGTTTTAATATGCTCTGATCTGTAATGGAAATCATAACACAAGCTGATTACTAAAATTTGACTATTGGTGTAATGAGAAACCTGTGAGAGGGACCCACTTCCTCTTGATTTTTTGTTTTATTTTTAAAAATTCTGTACATTCTGTTTCATTTCTCTTCCTCTGGACTTTTCTTGCAGAAAAGTCACAAACAGCGTACCATAAAAACCCAAACCATTTAGAAAACACAACTGCACCCTGGGGAATGCACAACACTTTCCCTCCATGGTGCCGTCCTTTCCACCATCTGGTTGAGTTTATTTGTCTAACGGTAGAGCAGGTGGGAGTTGACATGGAGAAACTGAGCCCCCATGGAAGCAATGGTAATCGGTTGAAGTCCACACTGGAGAAAGACTAGATTCAGGTCTACACTGCTGAAGTTCCAGTGTTGGTGTTATTTGTGAAATGTTCTCCCTGTCTCTGTATGTCCTTAGCCCTTCTTCCTTATAGTTTCCTGGTTTATGTAACATGGGCTCTTCCTAAATGCATAATAATACCTTTTTATGTGGTGTCAGGACCCTTTCAAATGGATTCCTTCCCCATCCATCCATCTGAAATATTTCTTTGTGTTTTTTTAATGCTTATTTATTTTTGAGAGAGAGACTGCAAGCAGGGGAGGGGCAGGGAGAGAGGGAGACACAGAATCCGAAGCGGACTCCAGGCTCCAAGCTGTCAGTACAGAGCCTGATGTGGGGCTCGAACTCATGAACCGTGAGATCATGAACTGAGCCGAAGTTGGACGCCTAACCGACTGAGCCACCCAGGTGCTCCAGTCTGAAATATTTCTTGACTTGCTCTGCACAAGGCAATGTACCAGGCCCAGAAGATGTGAGGGATGAGGGAACCAAAACCACACTTCTGAGTAATCTTTTCTTTGGCGTTGGGGCACAGAACCCTCACACAACTGTAATACCAAGCAGAACAATTAAGGCTGTCAGAAATATATAAGCAAGATGGAGTGGTGGAAGGAAGAGGGGTTAATTTTTGTTGGAAGACAGTTAAAGACAGCATCGGAGTGGGATTTTGAAGGATGAATAGAATTTTGGTGCTGGGTGGACTATGAAAAGGCACTTGCAGAAATAGGAAATAAGGACTAAGGGCATGCCATGGTCGTGATTCCTTAATGCGCGCGCGCATACACACACACACACACACACACACACACACACACACACACACAGGTGATCCTGTCCTGGGTTTAAGGGCATTTGCCCAGTAATGGTTTTTGCAAAATGCTTGGACCTACTTCACTTTGGATTAGGGTTGGAGGTGGCAGGTTGGCATTAGGAGAGAGCTAGTGTTTATTGAGTATTTTATTTAGCTTTATCGTGTCTGCATTCATCAGCGAATCAAAGGCACACAGCTAGCAAGTGGCGGAGCTGGGATTCGAACACAGAATTCTGTGACTCCTGGTCCCCTGATCTTCCCCTTGTACTGCCTTCTCACCTTCTCCCGGGAAGTTGCTGACTCCAAGCAGTCATTCCCCAGCAGTAGGGGTTCAGGTTGCAAAGCAGAGTTGGCAGGGATGCTGTGAAAATATTCTGCCGTCTCAACTCACGTCATTCAGACTTTCTGTGATTGGTGGAAGGACTAGTCTCATTGCAGCCCAGCTTTCTGGAAGCCCCTCCATGGTGCCGCTCTTTTGTAATGCTGTTTGGTTGCTTTCTCGGACAATTTGCTGTATATACTATTTTCTGATAAGCAGGTGTCTTCTGACCTTGCGACCTGCCCAAACTGGCAAGTCTCATTCAGTGCTTGAATGGCTTGTTTATGCATTTCTAATGGAGACAAGCTTTTGAGCTGGCAGAATTGGCCCGATAATCTTTGTGTTTGCTGGGGCAAGGTTTTTATCGGACAAACGAATGCCATGTCATGCAATCTGAAAGGGCTGCCAGTGAGAGTGAGTGGGCCAAGGAGCAGCGGCTGAGTGGGAGGTGGTACTTCCTGGGGCAAAGGCTGAGGTTGGCATTGGGAATTCTGGACCCCTTTTTCCCAAGAGCTGCCTTGAGGCATGAGGAGTGTCAGGAAGGTGAATGTCGTACAGGGGTTAGGGTGGGTGTTTTGAGTCTTAATAAACATTTGGCAATAATGAAACAATATTGTGATTTTAGAGCACAGCTCAGGGGTGCTTCTGTCTTGCCATTTTGACCCTCTTGAGAAGGAGTTTGTGGAGCAAATTACTGGCTGCGGAAGGTGCCCGAGGCTGTCGGTTTTGTCAGGCAGATGGGTACAGTCTCCTCGAGCTCCCAGTCCTGTGGCACAGCTGACACCCTCCTCTGATGACCCGTTCTCCTTCCCCTCATCACTTTCCCCTCTTGGTTACAGTGCAGTTTTAGTTTGCAGGATTCTTTCAGGGCTGCAGATCAGTTAATCTTAGAATCTGCTTCTCCGAGAGCATCTTGCCTTTTATCTCTGTTCTCTATATTAGGGTCTGGGATTCTGCTGCTAAAAAAAAAGTTAGAAAACCAGATGCCTAGGGCGTATCTGCAGTGCTCGTTGTCTGCAAGGGCGAGGGGGTTTGTGAGTGAGGGCCACACCTCCTGCTGCACAGTGTGTGTTGGGGGGAGGGGACCCGTGTGCCTGTCCTGCTGCTCTTACTCCACTTCTTGATTCTGGGTCCTTCTAGTTCGTGGGGGACTCGTTATCTCCTCCTTTCACCCCAGGCCGCTGAGGAGAACAACTCGTGAGTTTCACAGTGGAAACTAATGAATAAATCCCAAGTTATATAATATATTCTCTGTACTATATACTGTCTCCAAGTTGTATTTACTCTCTCCTCCGTATACTCTCTCCAGGATGTATATACTCCCATTTCATAGATGAGGAAGCTCAGAGAGGTCGAGTAACTTGCTTGAGGTCACACAGCTTTTAAATGAAAAGGCCTAGATTTGAAACCAGATCTGATTCTAGAGTTCATGGTTTTCACTACTGTATGCGTCACCCGTGCTTTTACTTACAATCAAAAATATTTATTATTCTCTGTCATTTCTCCCTCTTGGGGATGTGGGCTGGGTAAATTTAGCACCATGTAAAATAGCATAGCATGTATATTTCACTTTTACTCACCTTGAAAGTACTGTCTTTGAGGGTGGGGCATTCTGGGCTGTGAGGATGGCTATGGTGGGAGTGTAAGGGGAGGGGGCTCAGGTTCAGAGTCCCCGGTTCAGCAGATGCAGGGTGAGGGGAGAGGTCTAAGAGGCCTGCCTCCCAGATCCTGAAGCTGAATAGTTAAGTCATTTGTCTGAGAGCTTCAGAGCTTTGAGGCCACTGGTTGCCCCTCTGTGTCCTCTAAATCTCTTGCCTCTGACTCTTTCTGGTCACCTACTGGATTTCTGTAGAGCATGACTCAGCAGGTGAGGAGTCAGTGACAACCTGCTTGGAAGCGTCCAGCTGCGAAGGGGGCAGGGTCTGAGGAGGACTGGAATTGCTTGTGTGTGTGTGTGTGTGTGTGTGTGTGTGTGTGTGTGTGTATGAGAGAGAGAGAACCCATTGATCATATTTGACTGCCCATCCACTGATTGCAGAGGTTGGAGTCCTTGATTGGCTGGACAGTGCTGTCAATCCATGGGGCTCAGTGCGCACATAGTAGTTCAATGTCGTCTCCAATATGGAGCTTGACTTACACTTTACAAAGATTATGCCTTGAGTTAGGAATATTTTTATCCCCCTTTCCCATGTGCCTCATACCTCTGCTTGAGGGAGTGGGTATAGACCCACAGATGAGGGCTTAGACACACTCATGAAACACTAAGGGGAAACTTTGAAAAGGTATTTATGGACTGGGTTGCTAGAAGAGAGCTCCAGCTAGCCTGTGAGCCCCCAGAGCCTCCCAGATGCATCCAGAAAACCAGAGAGAGCTTTTCATTTGCTAGTAATAGAAAGTCCCCTTTTCTGGCCAGATCCCATTTAGAAAGTCAGGTGTGGGGAGAGGGATCAGAGGCTAGGAGTCTGTTGAGTCCCAGTGGGCAAAATCCCTTCCAGTGTTGCCTGGACAGGACCAGAGGGCCTCAAAGAGCCTACCTTGCTGAAGCCTTCCTGGCAATTCAGTCCTGCCTCTCCTTCCTGTTACCAAACATTTAGTGAGAAAACGAATACTCTCCAAAGCCGGAGCTTAAGAACTATGGCAGCTCCAGGTCTGGCCAACTCATATAGCTCCCATCACCCACATCTTGGGTTGCTGTTCATTCATTCTGGGTGTTGGGAGATGGAGTGGGGCCTGCAGGCCTTGCCCAGAATGGCTGCTCTCTGCACACCAGGGTTTAGGAACCCTAGAGCTGTACATCGAGGTGGGCCTTCGAGATCCCTTCTGTCCAGCCACCCAAGACTGTAGACGGGTGACTGAGACCCAGAGAGGGGAAGTTGGCTGCCACAAGGTCACACAGCACCATTCCCACAGAGCTGGTCATGGAACTCGCTCTTTTCAAAGGGTCATCCGAGGCACAGCCCCAGATGCTCCCCAGAATGCCGGCCCTGCGTGCCCTGCCCCGTTTTTCTTGGAACGAGTGCTGGTGTTCCAGATGAGGGCTTTATGACTTCATTTCAGATAATGCAGTTGGGTACAGTTTGCCTGGTGGTTGCCTAAATTTAAACGAAGTGGGCTGGGGTGGGTGGTAGTGAAGAAGATTGGCTTGGTGCTTTCATTAAAGCACAATGTGTTGGGGGAAGGTTCAATTTTTATTTTTACTTCACTGAATGAGGGATGAGCACAGAGCTGAGGGTTTTTTTCCCTTTCGTTTTCTTTCTTCCTTTTTTAAAATTATTAAATATCTGTATATTCTCAATTCAGGACTGGTGTTGCATTTCACTTCCAGCCTGGATATACGCCAAAGTAGGTTGAATTGGAGTATTACTATTTTGGATTTCATGATGGTCAAGAACAGTTCTCAGGCAAGCCTCTTAAGCACCTAGAGACCAGTTTTGGTTAGATGTGGGTTTCATTCCCCATTCTGGGCACTTGCTGGCTGTGTGACCCTGGATACAATTCCTGAACTTCCCTTTCCTCGTTTCATTTATTTATTTTTTAAAGATAATTGTTTTTATTATTGTTTATTTTTGAGAGAGAGAGAGAGCGTGAGCAGGAGAGGGCAGAGAGAGAGAGAGAGAGAATGAGAGAGAGAGACTGACTCTGAAGTAGGCTCCAGGCTCTGAACTGTCAGCACAGAGCCTGATGCGGGGCTCGAACTCATGAACCATGAGATCATGACCTGAGCTGAAGTCAGATGCTTAACTGACTGAGCCACCCAGGCGCCCCCCCCCCTTCCTTGTTTTAAAAGGTTGGTATCAGTACCTACATTTTAGAATTGCCATACATCTGAATTCACACATGTGACTTCACACGTGTGACTTCAGCAGCACGTGGGGAGTACTCATGAATTGTTAGTGGCTGTCTATCCTCCTCTGTGCCTTCCAGGTTGGGAGTAGATCAGAGAATGAGATTGAGAGGATGGTCTCTTGAAGGAGAAGGTGAGGGGATGGGATGGAGGTGAAGCATGTGTTGGTGAGTGTGTGTGTATGTGTGTGTGTAGGGGATTCGGAGCTCGGGGAGGGGGCTTTTCTCCTTGGGGGATATGAGGAAAGTATTAGAGGCCTGAACGCCTGGACCTTTGCTCCAGAGGAATGCCTTCCTGGGGTTTGTTTCACTGATTCTTGGAAGTTCTTTTTCTCAGCCTTCTAAAATCCACATTGAAATTCGTGGTCCACTTATTATTTCTCCGGTTATAAAAACGACGTGTTTTGGAAAAGTTGGAACACACAGAAGATCACACAGAAGAAAGTAAAAATCATCCATAATCTCCCCTTGCTTAGAAGAACCCAGTGTGGGGATTTGAAATCTGCGTCCCCAGTCTTTTTTTTCCTGCGTCTATACATAGGGTGCGTTTGCCTGTTTGTTCATTTGTATAAAACTGGAATCACATTGCACATATTGTTATGTAACACGCTCTTCGAACAATATTCTGTGAGCATTTCCTCGTTGTAGACTGTTCTTCTAAAACGTGACTTTGGCATTCTGTGATGCGGACGCTCCATAACTTTTTAACCAGCCCCGCGTCGTTTGGCATGTAAATTGCTTTCCGTTTTCTTGTGTTCCTTCACCTTAGGCTGCGGTGAATTTGGGAATGCGGATTTTAATAACTGGATCACTGTTCTGGGAAAGCAGTGCTCTGGTGAAGCATGCTGAACACATGGTTTCATTAGTTTCAAGGTTTTTTTCGTACCTTCCGTGCTCCCTAGACCTTTTGGGCTCCGCTAGTGAAGTCACCATCTAGGTTAAGCACTGGCCCTCTCCTGCATTTCTGCCCTGTTCTCCACATACTGCTCACCCTTCAACGACTTCTCCTCCGGGAAGCCCTAGTTATCCGGGGCAGTGGGTGCCAGGAGAGGTCACAGCTACCCCAGAAGATCTTGGTTCAAGCCCTGACAATGTCATTCACTTGGCAGAATGACCCTGAAAGTTTTTGGTGCTGTTTTGACACTTTGTTTCCCGATCTGCAAGATGAGGGCAATATACCCCGCTGACCAAATGGTGACGGTGAGGTGCTGGCCATGGCTGTACTCGATGTGTTTTTATAACTTGAAGTACATGAAGATGTTAGTTGTTAGCATTGACCTCGAGGAATAATTCTAGGGCCTAGTCCGGTGGTATCGTGTAGCTGGCTCACACCAGCTCTTGAGAGTCGATTGTGGACGCCTCTTCCCAAATGCGTGTCCTCTGGCCCTCACTCTGGTCGCTTGAGGTTGGCCATAGTGAGAGCATTTACATCACGGAAGTAGACAAATGCTACAGTCAAAGCCTTCTTTTTCCTTTTTCAGAGGTGATTAGTAAACGTTCCCCAGCACTTTACAGTCCTACTGTCCAGAGCTCTTCTTTGACATTTGACGTACATTGTTTAGGTTTGAGTTTATAGTTTTTTCATATGTTAATGTCCCATTTTCGCCAGCTGGACTATTAGCTCTTAAGAGCAGGCATTAGATACTTTAAGATGTTTAACAATAGGGCCCTGTAAGGCAGCATTTACACAAATGAGCTCATGATTTTAAACTCCATGAAAAAAAATTTATGCTAAGATTTAGCTCTGAGGGGTTCCTCATAGCTATGCAGGCCCATGGCTCAGTCTTCTCTTAATGATCCTTTATGATGGGTCTTAGATACACAGAATTTTAGTTATTTAGCCTTAAAACTTCCCAGGGTATAATTAAGAGGCTTTATTTCCCTGTGTTTCCATCAGTGACTGTAATAATAATGGCTAAGAAGTAATAGCTAGCATTTATTGATTGCTTGCCCTGTGCTAGGTACATCCTCAGTGCTTTTACAATCATTTTCTTGTTTAATCCTCACTCCAGTTATCTAAAGAATACATTAATATTATCCTTGTTTCAGAAATGAGGAAAAATTTGAAATGTAGAGATGTCCATTACCTTGGTCATGAGTGAGGAAGACCTCCAGGTCTGACCTCTCATTCATTCAGCGGACTCTGACCCCTGCCGTGTGCTGAGTGAGGCACTGGCTGCCTGGATGAACAAAACCAGACTTACCCTCATGGAACATTCCTTCTAGTGAGCAAGACAGGTAAAGAATAAACGTATGCTACAAAGTCAGGTGTTGCAGACGGCTGCAAGATAATCAGGGGAGGGAGATAGAGGCTGATGGGGCAGGGCTGAGGTTTGGCCATTTAGATCACAATCCCGGATGTCTGTCTCACTGCCTTGAAACACAGTCCTCCACCCTGTAGGTAGCCAGGCACCTCGAGCACAGTAGCCCCTTGTCACAAATTTATTGGTCGGGTGATTGGAGCCTTACTGCATACAGGAAGACATACTGAGAGCTTACGGTAAGCTCACATCAGGTGCAAATGCACACGGAACCCTCTGGTGTACTGATCTCTGTTCTGAGGGGTCCCGGGGGTTCGGGGCAGGTAGAAGGAGCAGGAAGGCTGAGCAGTGAAGGTAGGAGGAGGAGATTGGGCTCGGTGGTAGTCCGGGGCGGTCGGGAGAGAGAATATGCAGGTTTAGGACCCACAGGGGTAGCAGCTTTTTGGAGGTCAACGTTCTCATGGGACACAGGAACACAGAAGGTGAGGAGGACCGGATGACTCCCCTGAGGCCACCCAGTGAGACCAAGTTTCACCAAAGGGTGGAGCCCAGTTTTCCATTCCCAGTCTCGTGCCTCATGCAACACCATCCTTCTCCCAGGTTTTGTTTTGTTTTATTTTATTTTATTTTATTTTATTTTATTTTATTTTATTTCGTATCGTATCGTATCGTATCGTATCGTATCGTATCGTATCGTATCGTATCTTATCTTTCCTGGCTGGGGAATAATGGAAGATGGATGCAGTAAGCTAGTTTAGGGACCCACTAAAGGACAGCCCCTAACTCCAAGGCATTCGGGAGTCCGAGTGGATTCTGAAGACCCCGCAAAACTTACTTCTAGAAGATGACACCTTCTGGTGTGTAACAGACAGTGTTTCAGAGTCACCCTCCCTGCCCCTCATGTGTTGTGGACCGGCCAGTGTCCACGGTGGCTGAGCCAACATCAACTGAGCACCTCTTCCATGTCCAGTTGACAGGGTATTGAAAAACCCTGCCCCGCGAGACCGACAACTGGGATCCAGTACCTGCTGTGGTATTAATAAATGAGCCGCGTGATACAGGTCTCGTTGTTGGTTTCCTCCTCCGTACTGGGAGGGGCTGGTCAAATGGTCTCGACGTCTCTTTTTGCTCTGATCTCTCCTCTCAGGCGGAGGGTTAGACAGGGTCCCACTCACAAAGCATCTCAGTCTTTCCGTTCCTCTTGCAAGTGCCATGTGCCGCGTGCTGCCCGGAGTGCCGGGTTTGGGAAAGGATTTAAGGGCTGCAATGTATCTCCTCCAGGGTATTTCTTGGTCTGAGGGTACCGAGTATTTTCCGCCTTGGTTCCCAGTTCTAAGCCACCTGGGCCTCGCTGGTGGTTAGGTGGCCGTTGCCCACACAGGACCTTCCCCACAAAGTAAAGCTCGCCCACAAGAGTTTTCCTAGCACGCCCACTGTTGACGGGAGGGGGGTGAAATTCGGGGTGTACTTTCCTAATGGTCAGGCGGTGGTGATTTCACGGGCTCAGAACGGCACAGTCCTCATCCCGGTGGCTCCGATGGCCTCCCACTGAAACCGTGCAGTGACACCAGAGCGAACACACACGCTTCAGAGCTAAAAAGTGATGAGGTGAGGAGGCAACAGGAAGTGGGGAAGTGAGCAGAACAAAGCCTGCGATGTGTATGTGTACTCAGTTCTGTTGACCTTTTTGCTAGCGCGCTCTCTCTCTCTCTCTCTCTCTCTCTCAAATCCTATAGTTCTGCTAGATGGTGGAGGTAGAGGTTCTTGTTTGTTTAAAAGGTTCAGCCTCTGCAGAGACCTATGGAGAGAGAGCGTGTGGTGGGTGTAAAACAAGTTGAGGGAAGAAGCAAAGCGCCCTCCTCCCTGGCTTGGCAAAAGTTATGCAAATTCATGTCAGTCGGTGTTGTGGAGGCTGTTTGATCCTCTCCCTCCACTTCTTTACTCAGGGCTGGGGAAAGTTATTTAAATTGTTCCTCTTTTAGACCTTCCTTTGGCGGACTCAATTTAACTCTTCTTGTATTTGATTAAAGACGGCGGGGAAAGTGGAATTCTGCCCCCACAGGTTTTCTTTCTCGGCTTCTACCTCAGTTTCTCATTTCCTACTCATGACTTCAAAAGGGGGAGAGCGCAAATTTAACCATGGGTTTCCGGTATGGTGAGGGCCCACAGGGGTTGACTCTAACAGGACCCCCTGGCAAAGCCTGTCACTCCCTACAGCGCCTCCCGCTGGGGAGGGCACACTTCACACCTATGGGGACAATTCACAGGCTGGCCAGATGGAGAGAGGGATGGTCAGTTTCGACAAACAGCTTTTCATTTGAGGAGCGGATATGGTCCGAGGACTGAAGCTGCTGATAGGTGTCCCACTCTGTGGATGTTGGAGCTCGGTTAGCTCAGGTTGGATTAGCTGCGTTGGGGCTTGAGGTTGGGGGATTTGAACCGGCAGGTGAGCGATGAGAATCGTGTGTTTGCCCCTCGACCAAACTTATCAAGTCGGGGGGGAAGATACAGGGCGCTCAGTTGTTGGTGGCTGGATAATATTAATAATGTCATAACAGACACAGGAATGGTAAGCCAGTGCTTGCTGGGCACCTTCTTTGGGTCCAAAAGCCTGGCGCCGGGTCATAGGTATGATCTTATTTGATGCGGAGGGAATTCTCTGGACCATCCACGCAATGGGCCATGGAAGCCTGGAACGATAAACTCAGTGACCCGAAATAATGGAGCAGGCGTCCGGTCCCCTAGTTCACTTGCGTCACAGCTCGTGTCTCCTGTGCTGCCTTCTGCGTTCATTGGCATCGGTTTCTGAGACGGCTGGGTTGGGGGTGTGGTCGGTGGCCTGGCAATAGAATGGGCACGTCCCGACCCTGACTCCGTCGGCTTTGCTGGTGGATGGGCATCCTTGCCGTTGCTACACAGCTGGTATGCTTCGCCACCCGCCGCGGCCTTGCAGACTTATGTCCGCTGAATTCCCCTGGAAACACACCGGGGCACAGGCCAATTCAAACAAAAATTAAGGCGTTCTTTTTCTTCTTCTCATTTTTGTTCTATTTTATGTCTGTGGCATTTTGGCTTTGCCGTAATCAGAGTGTATATAAGGCCTCCTCTGAGGGTGTGAGTCCAAGTCCCGATGGAGAGGTTATACTCAGAGGCCCTTTTCACCGGTGAGATTTGGACGTGTGACTTGGGCACCTTCCTACCTTCTTACAGCTTCGTTTCTGTTTTGTTTGTTTTAAATCTTGTTGGAGTAGAGGTCTGGGGAGCAGAAGCAAACTGGACGGTGCCCTAATTTAGCAAACCTGTAGTCAGCAGATGAAATGAATAGGGCATAGGATGGAAACAGTTTTTAGAAACCCCGAACAAGTTCACCTCCAGTGGAAATTTGGCATTCATGGGCTAATTTGGGGGAGTTCTAAGCAACTTGCAGGGGTGCCTGGGTGGCTCAGTTGGTTGAGCATCCAACTTCAGCTCAGGTCATGATCTCACAGTCCGTGAGTTCGAGCCCTGCGTCGGGCTCTGTGCTGACTGCTCAGAGCCTGGAGACTGCTTCAGATTCTGTGTCTCCGTCTCTCTCTGCCCCTCCCCTACTTATGCCTCTCTCTCTGTCTCTCTCTCTCTCTCAAAAATGAGTAAACATTAAAAAGAAATTTTTAATTTCCCTTCCTGTTCCAGTACTACCTTAATAGAGTCAACTTTTTTTTTTTTAACTCCACAGTGAAATCAAAGCTGAATCTTTTAACATTTATCTGAGTTCAGCCCAGGTTCTGTTGACTCCCAGTAGGGTTTTAATGCCTGAGAAGATAGACCAGCTCCCTGGGTGGAATCTCACAGGTTAAATGTTGTCCCCTGCTCTGTTGACTGTAAAATTCTTGTGGGAAATGTGTCCTGGAATATGAACATATATGGACTTGCCCACCCCCCCTTTTTTTTTAATTTGAAAGTGGTTCTCTCTATCTTTGTTTGATTATTTGTGTAAGATCTATTAGGAGTTCAGTGTTCAGCACTGGGGAGGGATGACCTCCCCAGTTTTGCCCATGAACAGGGAGAGTAAATTCAGTTTAAAATTAATAGTGTTTGTGGCTTAGAAACCCACCTTGTCATTAACCACCAGTGAATGCCAACCTGAAACGTGTACTCGTGCCAGAGTAAACCGCAAGGTTGTGGAAAAACATAAAGGAAATGGGGGGGGGTAAGTTGGTAGTAAAAGGTGAAGGCTGGTGGGTGGGGGATATGTGTGCGTGTGTGGCAGGGTGGGGGGAGGTTGGCAGGATAGATGAAAGAAAAAGGAAAGCACGGTCTGGCTAGGTACTCCAGGCCCTTAGCCAGGCTTAGACGTCCCTGGTGAGAGGAGGTTAGTATGTGCACACCCAGTGATGATGTTCTGATCTCTCCGTTTGTCTAGATTTGTATTTTGAAACTTCAGAGAAAAGGCAGAGTAAGGGAAACATTACATTTAGTGGAGTGGAGTGGATTCATCTCCCATCAGCCCCGCGTGGTCAAGTTAAAACTTAATTCCTCTAGGACAGTTTGCTCTGGTGGGACTGTTGACAATGTCTGGAGACATTTTTGGTTGTCAGGGCTGTTGCAGGGCAGGACGGGGAGGGCTGTTCCTGGCAACTAATGGTAGAAGCCTGGGATGCTGCGAAACAGCGTGCAGTGCACAAGACAACCCCACGAGAGATGAATTATCCGTCCAGGGTGTCAGTAGTGCCAAGGTCGAGAACCCTCGATCTCAAGGCTTGGTTGCTGTGCATTCATCCTGAGACCACAGCGTCTTGGCAACGGGCCATGGGAAGTATGTATTCCTACTGAAGAGGAACCGCCAGGTCCAGAAAGCTGATTACTGCTCCAAAGATCCGAAAGGGTCCCAGGAGTTGGCACCGTGGCCCAGCTGTACTACTTTTGCAGCTTCGGCATCCTTTTTTCACCCTTCTGACAGTTTCCCATCTTGTTGCTCTGCGGCCCTGGCCCCCCACATTAATTCTCTAACCTAGCACGTGTTACCCCCCCACCCCTTACAAAATGCCATGATTTGAGTTGTTTTGCTTTTCTGTCTGTACCACCTGCCTTAAGGCTGTGTGGGACAAGTCCTTGGTCCTCTTTGGGGAATCTGCTTTTCTCTAGCCCCAAATAAGTTAATGAATCTTCAAATGGCTGTTTTGCATAGGATGCGTCCTGTGTGCCATCCTCCCCCCGCCCCCCGCCATATAGAGAATTAAAAATATGAACTATTCAATAAACTATAGGCCTGCTGCCAGTCAACTGTAAAGCACATGCCTCTTTCAGGCCACTTTTTGACAAGTTTCAGGTAAGAATGATAGCATATTAAATTATTAGGCAGTTTTATGGCTGTGCAGGGCAGATTTATCCTTTGATGAATAAATATTGCTGTAGCCCAATTTAGAACTTGACAAATGCTGATTTACAGCTTAAAATATATATAAGGGTTTTTTTATGATGAAGTGGCAGTGGTAGTAGGGTAGGTTTAAAAGTGACGGCTGTGGCACTTTTGAGTAATGTGCCATTAAAACAGTGCCGCAGGGAGAGCTGCAGGGAGGATTTGGGGTGGCTGTTGGGGGTTCCTTCCGCCCCCAATGGGTATTGGGGTCCAGGTCACTTTGTGATGCACAATCCCAGCTGATAGTGCTTTGAGGCGCTATTAAAAATGTGGGAACCGCCCCCCCCACCCCGGTCCCTCGCAATTGGACATGGAGTGCACTTTCTAAAGGATTCCGCTTGCCTACATGTGGAACCTTCAGGGTGGTGGTGTTTCCGTGTTAAGGACTGTCCATTTTTCAGATACAGAAGGTAGTTTTTTTTTAACTTTTTAATGTTTTTATTTTTGAGAGAGCGAGCGAGTGCTAACGGGAGGGGCAGAGAGAGAGAGGGAGAGAGAGAATCCCAAGCAGGTTCCATACTGTCAGCACAGAGCCGGGTGCGGGGATTGAACCCCCGAACTGTGAGATTACGACCTGAGCCGAAATCAAGTCGGACCCTTAACCGACTGAGCCACCCGGGTGCCCCAGGAAGGTAGTTTTGAGGAGGAATGCTTTCAAAACCGAATTGAGGGGGGAAGCTGATGAGTTTCTTGTGTGTTTTCGATGTGGTGATGATCATCCCACTTTTGGATCGAAGACACCTGGGACATTTGAACTGACAAATATGGATACATATAGGAGGAGAGCATTCATAATTGAAGTGGGCCTTTTATATCTGTTGCTTGTGTACATGCACATAGTAGAGCTAGACCAGTGACTTGAAGCCTTTTTCTATTTATTTGTTTATTTATTTATTAATATGTGCACATGGCATACAATTTCAAAATTGCAAGGAGTCTAAGGTCGTGTATGGTAATTTTTCCTTCTCTTCGGCCTCCAGCCTCCCAGTTTCCTTCTCTAGGGATAACCTCTACACTAGCTTTTTGGTTATCTTTCCCAAAGCTTATCTTTTTCATAAACGTGTGTGCGAACACATAGTATTTTTCAGCAACTGCTGGCACACTATTCATGTCGTTCTGTGCCTTAACGCTTTTCCTGATTGCATACGTGGCAAATTATTCCATCTCATGACATAGGGAATGCCTTTATTTATTTATTTTTTTACAACTGCATAGCATTCCATGTTGTGGAATAATTTATTAGACCCAATTCCCCGACAGTGGATATGGAGGCTGTTTCTAGTTTTTGTCACTTCACATCATACTGCTGTAGTATCCTGGTATACACATCATTTTGCATATGTAGGAGTATGTCTGCAGAATACATTCTTAGAAGCGGAATTGCTGGTAAAAGCATGTATACATCTGTGATATTGGTAGACATTGCAAGTATCCTTTCAAGGAGTTGGTGGCAATTTATACCAACACCCTCAATGAATGAGACGTCCTCGCCAACACAGTGAGTTATCAAAGTTCTTGATCTTTGCCAATCTGATAGATGAAAATTGGTATCTCGGTGTTAATTTGCATTTCTTTCATGAGTGCGGTTGAACATTTTCCACAAGTTTAAGATCCATTTGTATTTCCTTTTCTTTCAGTTCATATTCGTTGCCCATTTTTCTTTGTTTTTTTTTTTTATTTTTAAATTTTTTTTTTCAACGTTTTTTATTTATTTTTGGGACAGAGAGAGACAGAGCATGAACGGGGGAGGGGCAGAGAGAGAGGGAGACACAGAATCGGAAACAGGCTCCAGGCTCCGAGCCATCAGCCCAGAGCCTGACGCGGGGCTCAAACTCACAGACCGCGAGATCGTGACCTGGCTGAAGTCGGACGCTTAACCGACTGCGCCACCCAGGCGCCCCTCGTTGCCCATTTTTCTATCAGGTGGTTGATCTCTCATAGTCTTTTAGATTCAGTGTCTGTTTGACCCCTTTCTGTACTTGACGGAGCTCACTTCGGGGGGGGGGGGGGGGGGCAGACTATGCATGCATTCAAATGAGGCTTTGGGGAGTGGGATGGATCAACCACGCCAGTGATGAAATTAAGTCCATTGTCTTGGGTGTGGCCATTGCTGCGTCTGAGGCTGCTGGAGTCCCTGAGCCTAGCAGTTTCTGGTGTGGTCCCCGCAGCGTGCCTTCAGAGCTGGTAGCAGTGTGACTCAGGCAGACAGCAAGGGCCTCCTGCCGTGTTGAACATGTGAGATGGATTGGTTTGGGGGATGGACACGAATGAGGCACGGGAAGCCGGGGCTGGGAGGAGGAGGAGCCGAGCAGACTGGGGGGCTCTGAGTATTTGCATTGAGGGCCGATTCAGAGGTCAGAGGCATGGAAACAGCACTGAAAATGTTCAAGTGTGCGGTGTCTGAGAAGTCAGGAAAAATAGGATGCGCTTAGTTTTAAGGAGTGTGTCAGTTACATTCTCAATACTGTGCATTTATATGGTTTTATTTTTCAACCTCCAGACACCTTTTCAGTTTGGTTTATCTCAACACGAAGCAGCAATTCTGAACCAAGAGCGATTTTTGCACCAACGTCCTTCCCCAGTCCCGGGGCAGTGTCTGGAGACATTTTTCGTTGTTGTAGTTGGGGACAGGGGGAAAGGAGAATGCCACCGGCATCGAGTGGGTGGAGGCTGGACATCCTGCTGTGCACAGCACGGCCCCCCGCAGCGAAGAATTTTCAGCCCCAAATGCCAATAGTGTCCACACACGAAAAGCTCTTGTAAAGCTGCGGGGTCCAGTTGTAAATCTGAAAGATAAAAATACAGCTGATCCGCTGTTTCCTCAGTTTTTGGACATTTTGGACATTCTGTAGTGTCACATTTAGACGAACTTCTCTGGAAAAGGTGTGGAGGTTGAAGAAAAACGTGGAGAGTCTTATTTGAAAATGTAACTAGCACACTGTTTAAAAATAAGCCAGTCCTATGTTTGCTGAGTTTGGGGACGCCATGTGGGATTCCGGGGGGTGCTGAGACCTGTCACTGCCATTGTCCCTCCTTAGTGCCGTCACCTTGCCATCTGCATACCTGCACACAGATGGGGTAGGGGGTGGGGTATTTTTTAAACCCAAGACCCCTGAAAAGAGAGGGATATTGATATCAGCATGATGGTGTTTTCAGATATCCAGGCTCTCAGCACAGTGGGAAGGTGGCACTGGGACCGTGCTGGGCTCTGTCTGAGTCCCCAGTACCCCAGTCTCCCCACCCCTCAGGACGCCTGTTGCTGGGTGGCCTTCAACCCCAGAGGTTCAGGGGATCCAGCAGTAATACCCTAGTGGTTTGCTCTTTGTTTTCAGAGAGGGAGGTGGCTGAAAGCGCATGCTGGGGAGGCCACCTGCCCAGTTGAAATCTTCATTCCTCACCTCTGCACAACTTGGGGTGGGCCTCAGTTGACTCGTCTGTAAAAAGGGAGCAGTATTAGCATTACTGTGACCGGAGTTAGTATATGGAAAGTACTTAGCACAGTTAGCGATTATTATTATTATTATTGTCATTGCTGTTATTGGAACTGCCCTTGGAAGTTCCAGCCCTCTTGCCCCTCCTCTGCAGTTCTGTGGAAACTCTTCCCTGGGATGAGCTGGTGTACTTGATTCCAGGGGAGCCTCCGGTGGCCTCCCTGAGTCCACAGGAACACGAGTGCCCTTCCCCATGTCTGGAGAGGGCTCTGCTTCTGCCATGAGGCACCAGGACTGGGCTGAGCCAGCGCTGTGCTCTTGGTCCCCATCTCTGCCCACTCACCCCTGACCTCCTCCATCGAGGACGGCTTGGGCCTGCCTCCCTGAGATGGGTCCCCTTATTTCACAGAGCCCCTGACTGCAGTTCCCATAGCCAGTTTCCTGTTTCCCAGCACATCATCTGGTGTGACTGCCTTCGAAAAGCCCAAGCTGGAAGCTGGGAGGATGGTTGTGTGTGGGCCGTGGGCTTCCTGCCCACGAAGGACTTGGCTTCCGTCAGGCCTGGGCTAGTGAGCTCCCTGCTGTCGGTCCTCAAGGCGCATTGCAGCTTGGCCTCGGCCACGGTCACCAGAAATGGGGACAGTCTTTGGCCAGAACCTATAAACAGTCTACTGAAATGTTGTTGGGGGAAGCCAAGTTCTCGTTTTGTTTGCTTTTCATTCACTTTGAAGGTTCATATCCAGATAGTTTTCACGGATCATTTAATGGCTGGAGATCACAGGGATTTGTGCCTGGGTGGGTGGTTTCAGTCTAAGTGCCTCAACCAGCACCTTCTTTCAAGAACACACAGAACATACAGAAGACTTCTGGGATGCAGTGGGGTAATAGAGGTAAAAGGGGCACATAAACCCTGTCCCCAGGGAGCTTCCAGTCCAGTGGGGGTGGCTCAGCCCCTGACATTGGGTGCTCTCAGTCTCTTGGGGGAAATACAGTGCCAACCTTCATGGAGTCCCCAGTCTAATGGAGGAGACCTAGGATGAATTCACAGTCTGATGGGTGAGATAGTTCATATTCTTGGGGAGCTCCCAGTCTGATGGAGCGGGGGAGACAAACCCTGCTTATCCAGCCTGGTGGAGGAGACCTGAGTCTTGCTTTCTGACCCAGTTTGATGATGTGTGACGCAGACAGAACCCTCAAAGACATGGAAAGGACAGAGCAGTTCTTAACTCCACAGCCTTCTTTCTCGGTCCGTGAGAGAAGTGGGGGGAGATAGGAGAGTCCGTGGTAGCCGGGGCAGAGGCAGATTCAGCAGCACCCTTTGACTGGGCTGCAGCAGCCGCTTTTACCGGCCTCTGCCCGCCCAGCCCCACCCCGAAACATGTGGAGGCTGCGCTATCTTTAGTGGTCACCCTTTGTAATCTTTAGAGGCCGTTGCTGACGTTGCTGCTTCCTGGGCTGGACCTTTCTCCCTAGAGAGCTGTGCTTTTTGTGGGGCGAGAATTTGGCTTGGGGCAGGGGAGGCAGTGTGGAATGACTGGGGGCTTCCAAAACTTGGCCACAAGTCCCTAAGTCCCTAGGCTTCTCCAGATTCACAGGGTGAGACTTTGGGACCCTGTTTTAAGATCAGAAAATAAGAATATCGTAGACAGGACACGAGGCATCATCTAGTCTTATCTTTCCATTTTCACAGAGGAGACTGTGGAGGCCCAGAGAAGGGAGAAGTGTTCTTCTCACTGTTGCTTAGAGTTTGTGCTGGGCTGATGGCCTAGCCCCTGAATTGGTCCCTAGCGAAGAATCCTGGCAATAACAACAATCAGGGAGGTCCTGGTAAAGCCTGTGCCAGGTTAGTTACTCCTCCTGCTCAGAGCCTGCATATTCCCATCCCACTTGGAGTAAAACCAAAGGTATTTCTGTGGCTTCAGGACCGGCCTGATCTGGCTCCCATCCCCCCTCCCTCTCTGTCTGCCACTTTGTTTCTCATTCATGCCACACAGGACTTCTTACTGTTCTTTAAACATACCAGGACATTTCCACCTCAGGGCCTTTGCACTCGCTCGTCCTTTCACTTGGAATATTTTCCCCGGATATCTGTATGGCTCACTCCTTCACTTCCTTCAGAGAGCCCTAAACTGACCATCCTAGATAAAATGCCTTCCTTTCCTGCCATTCTCTCTCCCTTTTATCCTGCTTTACTTTGCCTCCAGAGCATTTGTCACCGTCTTAAACGGTATATATTCATTTATTTCTTAAAAAAATTTTTTTTTAAAGTTTGTTTATTTTGAGAGACAGAACAAGCAGGGGAGGGGCAGAGAGAGAAAGGGAGAGAGAGAATCCCAAGCAGTCTCCGCACTGTCAGCATGGTGCCCCATGTGGGGCTCGAACCCATGAACTGTGAGATCATGACCCAAGAGGAAACCAAGAGTCAGATGCTTAACGGACTAAGCCATCCAGGAGGCCCATATTCATTTATTTCTTAACTCTTCTTTGTTTCCTCCCTTTAGAATGTAAATAGGGGTGCCTGGGTGGCTCAGTAGGTTGAGCATCTGACTTCGTCACAGGTCAGAATCTTGCAGTTCCTGAGTTCGAGCCCTAAGTTGGGCTCTGTGCTGACAGCTCAGAGCCTGGAGCCTGTTTCGGATTCTGTGTCTCCCTCTCTCTGCCCCTTCCCCGCTCATGCTCTGTCTCTCTCTGTCTCTCAAAAATGAATGAACATTTTTTAAAAATTTTTAAAAAAAGAATGTAAATAGTGTGGGGCCTCTGGCTGGCTCACTTCGTAGAGCATGAGACTCTTGATGTCAGGGTCGACTCTTGATCCCAGGGTTGTGAGTTCGAGCCCTACATTAAGCATGGAGCCTACTTAAAGAAAAAAAAAGTGTAAACAGGGAAACATGGTCTATTTTCTTCAGCCTATGTGCCCAGAACGTGGGTGACACATAGTAAGTGCTTTGTATCTATTTGTTCAGAGAAGGAAAGGAGGAAAGGAGGGAGTATAGTACACAAATTGAAATCACTTGATGTTAAGGATGGTTTGATTTGGTTAGGTTAAAAAAAAAAAAAAGAAAAAAAAAAGACTTGCTGGGTGGCAGAAATCCTATCACTTTCCAGTGGCCATCTGGACCTACATCTTGGGTGTGGTGGGCTGGTAGTATTTCTCTGTGTGCCCCCTCATTCCATCTGTCTTGTGTTACCCTTGTACCTGTTAACTAGCAAAAACTAGGTTAAATTTCACCCTTCCCAGAAACAAATGGGTTTATAAATGCCTTGGACTGGAAAGACTCTGAACCCTGCACTGGAGCTCTTCCCACCTTTTGCCAAACGATGGAACAGAGATTGTATTGATGGAAGGAAGCCATCTTCTCCCTTGGGGTTTATAAGTGTTAAACCTATCTGCATGACCAGACTCCCTTACCCCAAAGGCAAAGACAAGTACCCAGAGATTTGTGTTGAGGATCTAGGGGCTGATTGGGGGGGGGGGCATACACCCAATGTATCAATTTTGGTTGAACTCATGAAGTTGGGAGGTTGGAAGGGGAAGCTGAAAGCTCCCCGGGGTCTGGTCCTGCCTCTTTTTGTGGGTGGCCTTGGCTGGCTACTTCCCCTCACACAGCCTAGCTTCCTCATCTATAAAATAAAAGCGATGAGTTGAACCTGCAGGTCAGGGCTCCTGGGGATCCATGTGGATGGGTTGTTCCTAAAACCCCCTCCATTCTGACATCAGCGCGGTGCCGCTCTTTGGATCAAATACCAGGTTTCTGACTTCCTTGATAATGCTGGAAATAGAGGTGACAGTTAAAAAAAAAAAAGTAAATGTTTAAAAAGTTTTCTCTGTGCCAGTTACTTTAGTAAGTGTGGGTTTTTTTTTTTTGTTTTTTTTTTCCTTTCTTCTTCTTGGTCTTAACCTGTAAGCGATTACGAGATCAAACAAGTTTCGGTTTGAGTCCCCCTGCTTTACAGTCTGAGTCTGTACCGCGTTGACTTTACCAAATTTGCTTTCAGCTAGTCCGGCTGTTCCGGGGAGGCCTTATCAGCCGACTCTTCAGCCGTCGGGGTTGGAAGACTTGGTCTTGGGCAGCATGGAGGCTGGGTTTTCAGCATCAGCAGCGTAGACCTGGCGCCTCTTCCGCGTGGTTCTGCAGTCCCCCTCCCCAGCCCCCCAGCCTGGCTCAGTGACCTTCTGTCACACAGCCGTCTCTTTGCCTAGACTGTCCGGTTTCAACCGCTTCCCAAACCCCGGCCTCTTGCCCAGGATCAACTACAAAAATTTGCTGGGCCCAGCCCACGGTGAAAACGCGGGACCCCTTGTTTAAAAATTGAGGCTTTCAAGATGGCGACAGGGCATTAAAGCAGGGGCGGGCGCTGTAAACCTACCCAGGTCACACGCTGCCCTTGCAGCCGGC
Source organism: Panthera uncia (assembly GCF_023721935.1). Classification (NCBI taxonomy): domain Eukaryota; kingdom Metazoa; phylum Chordata; class Mammalia; order Carnivora; family Felidae; genus Panthera; species Panthera uncia. The sequence continues at coordinate 679,556 of NW_026057580.1, forward strand.
TCTGCTCTTCCATCTTCCATTACCGGAATTTATAAAACACATTGGAAGAGTCATGACAAATTTTCTCAGAAGGAATTTGAGGTGTTTCTGCCATGGCCTGTGTGAGGCAGGGCTTCTGGCCTGAGCCACTGGGGGTGGCTTCATGTCTGTGCAGGGGGTAGGGTTTGGACAGTGTCCTTGGGTGCCAGTGGGAGGCTCAGAGGAGGGTGGCTTACAAATGGTTGCTTCGCCCAAGCCAGCCCCGAGGACACTGGCATCTCCTTCCTGCGAAAGCATCATTTGCTTTGCGATTTTTAAAGACTTTTGATGGGGTATCTGGGTGGCTCAGTCAGGTAAGCGCCTGACTCTTTGATTTTGGCTCAGGTCATGATCTCTCGGTTCAGAGCCCTGTGTCGGGTCCTGTGCTGACAGCATAGAACCTGCTTGGGATTCTCTGCCCCTCCCCCACTCGCGCTGGTGTTGTCTCTCTCTCCCTCCCTCTCTCTCTCTCTCTCTCTCTCTCTCTCTCTCAAAATAAATAAAAAACAGTTTAAAAAATCTTTAAAAAGCCTTTTAATGGACAAAACAAAGCGTGGTATATCTCTATGGTGGAGTATTATTTAGCCACAAACAGGAATAAAGGGCTGCTGTGTGCTACAACATGGATGTAACATGATGAAAACATGATGTTAAGTCAAAGAGGCTGGACACAAAAGACCACATATTTTATGGTTCCATTTATATGAAATGTCCAGTATGGGCGAGTCCATAGAAACAGAAAGCGGTTGCCAGGGGAAGAGGGAAATGGGGAGTGACTGCTAGTGGGTATGGGGTTTTTTGGGGGGGTGATGAAAATATCCTGAAGTTAGTGGTGATGGTTGTACAACCTTGTGAATATGCTAAAAGGCCACTGAACTGTTCAGTTTAAAGAGTAAATTTTATGGTTCACCAATTTCATCTCAGTTTTTAAAAAGGTGAAAATAAAAGTCTTTGGAAGGCTTAGACTTTAACTCTCTACCCTCTGCGCTTGGCGGGTGTTGTTGGTTCAGGGCAAGGTGGGCCTTCTCTCCTTCCAGGAGCCCCTCTGCCTTCTTCTTGCCTCACCTTCAGTCACAGATAATCTCTTGAGCATCCCTCATGCAAAAGCCTGTTTTCCAGGAACGATCTTCTGGAAGCTTTCATGCTAAGAGGCTACGCGGCTACTAAGACTTAGCTTCATCCAAGGCATTTGCATATTTGCTTATAAAGGGAGAAAACTTTTAGGTGAGACAAATGAACGTTCAATTTTAGAATTCCAAGTAAGAGCAAGTGAGTATGGAAGGTTGTTAGTTTACATGGGGTCCAGGGGGTGGCTAGGTGCCCTTTCTGCCCACCCAGCGGGGGGACCCCCAAAAGGCAGGGCCAGGCTGGCAGTGGGTATCAGGCTGAGAAGCATCCCTTCAGGACAAGCAGGCCTTGCCAGCTTCCTTTATTCTTTTCCCAGCTAGGGGATGGTGGGGGTGGGGGAGGGGTGGTGGGGGCAGTTTGACTGCGGAGGACTGCTGGGGTGGGGGGCATCTTTCCAGTCAGGTCTCATTTCTGCTGTGTTAACATGCTTCGTTCTTGAATCAGGTAGCCCCAATGTGAGACAAACCCCTAGCCTACCTCTTCTGCTCCTGTCCCCATCAATTCAGTCCTGCTCATCCTTGCTCAGGGCTGCGCCTCCTCCCCTGTCCCTCTCTCATGCCCTGCTGCCTTCCCCTCTGTCCCCACTGTCACAGCCCCATCCTTCAACACCCAGTGTAACTCAAGCTTTAGCTTTTTAAGAATCCCCTTTAGACAGCATTAAGCGCTTTTTCTTCCTATTTTTGTGGCTCTTGAATTCCGAGATCATTATTTTAATCAACTTTGGTTCTTCAATGCCTAACACAGTGTTTGGACACAGTAAGCACTTAATAAATGCTCTGAGCATGACCTGAGCTGAAATCAAGAGTTGGATGCTCCACCGACTAAGCCACTCAGGCGCCCCATGCACTGATCTAGATTCTGTCACTTTGTTGGAGCTCTATTGTGTGATGGAATTGGTGGGGCACGAGGCCTTTGAATATATCCTGCCTGGCCTGCGAGAGTTGCTTTTCCCTGAGCCTCTTGGGTTTTACCTAGATCCCTAGGGACGTTAAATTCCCATATGATTGCTCATGGGTAAAAGGCACCTGCTTACATCCTAAACACTGCCCTTACATTCTGCCTCTGTGGGGAGGAGGGAAGTGAGCATAAGACAGGGCTGTACAAAAGCCCCGTGCATCTGATGATGGACAGAGGCCCTGGCTCTGTTGGTTAGGGACCCAGCATGAGATGGCTAGCACCTGCAAAGCATTTAGCTGGAGAGACTTTAATGACGAGTATTTAGAGAAGTGTAGTCAGAGTTAGGCAAGCCAGAGTATAAGAGGCACCTGAGGGCTGGCAAGAGAGGGAAACTGTTACCTCCCTTAGGCTGGGAAGAGGGAGCTCTAGAGTTGGGGAGCAGGGGCCCCCAACAATAGCTGTGATGCCGTAGGGATACAACCACTGCCGCGCTGTGGTGCGGTGGAAGGAAGAGGGAAATGCTTTCCCTTCAGCCAAATCCATCTGGAAGCCTGGGGAGCCCAGTTGATGCAGTCGGTGGTCCAATAAGAGCAGAGAACAGTGTGTTTGTGTCAGGTTCAGAATACTCACCCCTGGCTGCCTGGGCATTCTAATGCTCAGCTGGCTCTTACATTTCTTAGGTTATTCAGCATGTGACCAGTCAGCTAGTGTCTACTTCTTCCTAGAATCATGGCTGTTCTAAAGAAGAAAGTCCCTGTCTACATCAGCAGGATGGGCATTGGGTGGTTTTGATAACAGCAAGAAAAACAGATAATATTCATTGATGGCAGGCCCTGAGCATCCTAAGCATTTATGTGCATCCTCATTAAATCTTTGCAATAACCCCAGCAGGCAGATACTGTTATTATCCTCGTCTCCACCATGCTACTCGTAAAGTACAGAGGGCTGGGAGAGCCAGTAGGTTGCCCAGTTGCGTAACTAATGAGAGGCAGAATTGGGCTCTGAACAATTCTGTCTGACTCGCGAATGCATACTTGTGACCCCTCACTGCCTCATCGTCTCATCCCTCTGCAGTGGGGCCCTACCCACCCTGTGGTCAGTGCCACATGTGTGCTGGCCTCACTGCCTGGGATGGTCTTCCTACTTCCTCCCCACTTGACCCAGTTGAACCCATTGTCAGGACCCACTTCCAATCTCACTTCCTCCATGAGACCTTCTCCAACCGGTGCGGGCCCCCACGCCTCTCATTCGGCAGTCAGTGGCAGATAACTCTCCACCATTCCTTCAAGGGATTATCCGGCTGTTTTGAGTGTGTACCTCTCCTCAATCTCTAAGAAGACTCCAATTTTCGTTGATACAGATCTTAGGTCCTGAGTCTTTTTTTGGACCCTTCACTCACTCAACAGGTTGAATTGAAGAGACTTTAATAATGTATTTATCTGAAGAGCTATAGGGTTAAAGGAAACAACAGTGATGGTCTAGTGTCCATGGACCAATTGCAGGGAATGGGGACGTGGGGAAGAAGCAAGCCATTACCACTCCAGAGCCTGAAAGGATGTCTTCAGAGGGAGCCGTCATGGAGCCCAGGGATGGCTGTGGCCCTGGGAGAGGATCCACATGGTTAGAACTGATGGATCTGAGGATTGCTTTTCTACTTAGTTGGTAAATGCCCACTGGAAGCCAACAGGGAGGACTTTTTGAAAGGAAAGGAAATAAGCTAGAGCAGAGTCCAGTAGGAGCTTACAGTCCAGTTGAGTGTTTGAGGGAGAGAAGACGGGCACGTACCCCTACCTAAAACAGCACAACACTTCTGCAGAGTGGTATTTCTCTCTGGACAGTTGAGTGTACCATTAGTCAAGACTCAAGCCCAGTGGAGGTGGACATTTGAGGGACCAAAATTGTTGAAGGCTTCCTTCTTACAGGATAGGAGGTGGTGCCAGTCCTGGGGCCTCCACGAGTATTTCCCAAAAGGCCTCACATAGGCCATAGAGGCTTCTGGGTGGAGCATTGGCCAGTTGGTGTTTGAGCAGTCTTGAAGTCTCAACGTTCTTAAAAAATGTCCCTTGATGAGCACTGGGTGTTGTATGGAAATGAATTTGACAAAAATTTCATATATTGAAAAAAAAAATGTCCCTTGAGGGTCCTGGAAGTTTGAAGAGTTGGCAAACATCCTTCACCTTCAGGGCCTCAGGAGAGGCTTAAACACCAGCCATGTTCCCCACACGCCTCAGGAATTGCCCAGAACCACTTAGGAAGATTCGATGTTTCACTGGAAGGACCTCAGCCTTCCTCCCTGTGGTGTTGCTTAATCTCATTTCTTTTTTCTCTATTCCTGTTTTTTCCACCCACTCCTGTTGGCCTAGACCCAACTAAACACTGGAAGGGTAGAGTGAATTGTGGGCAAGCAGAAGGATGAAAACTCTTTGCTTGGGCCTTTCTTTGCTACATTTTGGTGTCAAGTTTCTCCAGATTTTTCTCTCTGCTGGGTCTTGGATGTGCTAGGAGATGCCCCAGACATCCCAAATGCCCCTTCTCCTCTGAGCACATCACACATCCTCCGGCCTCCAGATGTTTAAGCTCATGGTTCTTGCTGCCTGGAAGACTCTCTCACCCCTCTTCACTGCCTCGTTAGACAGTAGGGAGCAGTGGGGACTGTGTGTGGAGAATTCCGTAGAGTATACTCCATCTTAAGAGTTTCTAGACTCCCGATCTACAAGTTGCGGGTTTGATTGCTCCTTGGAGCAGGCCTGGCTGCTTGCCTTGGCAGACACTCAGGAAGAAAACAAGTAAGGATGGGTGGCACAGCCTCGATAGAAACTTAGAGACAGGGACCAGAAGAGACCCTCAGGAGAGACCGCTGATCCATGTGGCTCAAACTCAGGGAGAAGGGCGAGATGAAGCTGAGGCGGCCAGACAGGTCCCAGAAGGGGCTTGACAGCTGGGCTAAGGCACCTCTTCTGCCGCTATTCCTGGGGACTGGCGGGGCTTGGGCGTGGCTCGGGGTCAGTTGCAGTGGTAGACTCGGTCCCAGAGAGACCTCTTTCGTTTTACAAAAAGGAGATTTCTTGATACGTATCACCAGACTGGCCCTGCTCTGGCACCTTTGCTTCTCAAGGCTATGTAGGTTTCAGAGATCAGATAATGCTTTAGGTCCAGGTTTTAACCTTTCATTATTCCCTTATAATGTAAACAGAACATAATAAAGATAAGCAAAGAAGAAAGGGAAGTGAAATTAATGTCACCCATAATCCTGCCGCCTAGGTATCATTTACATTTAGAACTTGGGGATGGAGACTTCCCAGGTGATTTTCTGTATTTACAGAGTGGAAGCAAACTATTTAGACGGTGTTTGTAGATATATTTTGTAACCTCTTTTGTGTGTGTGTGTGTGTGTGTGTGTGTGCGTGTGTGCGTGCGTGTGTGCGTGCACGTGCCCGCGCTCGTGTGAGAAAGAGAGAAAGAGAGGGGGAGAGATTTGTTTTGTCCCATTAAAAAAATGCTTGCCCCAAATTAAAACGGAAAGAGTATAAAGAGAACGCCCCCTGCCCTCCCGTTACCCCTGATCCTATTCCTCAGAGGTGGTCCTCTTTAAAAGTTTCCAGTATATCCTTGATGAGGGAAAAATGTAGAAGGGATAACGTGCATGGAACAACAACCTGGAAATACTGGTTGTTGTAAGTTGTGCAAATATCACTTGTCACATGTCAGTCTGGAGGAAGGTGAAGGGTGGGTTTGGAGAGACTGGGAAGTAGTTTGCAGTCAGTGAAGGGGCTTTCAGAAACAGATACTGTGGAGGAGCGCCTGGGGGGCTCAGTCCATTAAGCATCCGACTCTTGATTTCGCCTCAGGTCATGATCTCACAGTTTGTGGGATTGAGCCCAGCATTGGGCTGTGCCCTGAAAGCACGGAGCCTGCTTGGGATTCTTTCTTCCCCTCTCTCTCTTGCCCCTCCCCACCTGCACACGCACGCTCTCTCTCAAAATAAATAAACTCAAAACAAAAAAAAGATATTGTGGAGTTAGGGAAAGGAGGAGATGGCGAATTTTTGAGGCCTGGCTTTTGTTTGGGTTTGTCACCTGGATGTTGTGAGGAGCCGGGTGAGTAGAGGTGTGGGAGACTGTGGGCAGGGGCCAGATACTATTAAATCTTACCTCCTGGACGAGGATTGAGGTAGGGCCAGCAGCAGGTATGCAAATGAGGAAGAGACCTGTCTGGAAGCAGTGACAGTAATTGGTAGATATTTATAAAAATACCCTTGCTTGACAAAACCAGAAGTTGGTAACTCTCTGTTAGTGCCCCAAACTAAAAGAGAGAGAGAGAGAGAGAGAGAGAGAGAAGTTTCAAACAAATCTCTGAATGCTAAGAATCTGAGTTGAGACTGCAGAACTGGATGGGGAGTCCCTACATGTCAGATTTGGGTTCTGGTTTTGTCTCTGGCTATGCAGTCTTGGACCGTGCCTTAATTTGCTGAGATCTCCATTTTCCTAACTACAACAGATCCACGGTTCTTAATCCTGGATGCACATTAAAATCGCTAGGAAACTTAAAAAAAAATACCCAATGCCGGATCCCCACTCCAGCCCAGAGGTGTCCGACGAATCTCTGGGGATGAGGCCTGGGAATGTTTTTTAACGCAAGCCAATGTTCAGAACCCCTAGGTCAGGTTTCTCCTAATTGCTCATTTTAGCCCGAAAACATTACAATTCTGCGTGTTGTATTACATAATTTTGTTCCTTTCAAATACAGTGCACAAAATGTTATAAACTTGTTACAGACCAAGAAGTTTTACTTTTGATGAAAAACTCCCCTTAATTCTCAGTTGGCCAATGATATAAGGCCAGCGTCCTCTGTCGTTAGTCAGAATCCTAAACAGAATGAAACATCAAATAATTAATTTTTGCTCCGGGAGTTGAGAGCCCGGACTTTAATTTCTCATTCTCTCATTTTAAAGAAGCTACTGACTGGAGGCCTGAGTCCACCTCCATTTAAAAGAAGACCCTGAAAGGTTCAGAGAGGAGACATTACCGGAAATGTCTTCTGCTAGAAGAATCATAGGTACCGTAAGTTCCAAAATAAGAGGTCCAGTTGGGGGAGTCTTTATCAGATCTAAATTCTACATGGAGTAGGGGATGTTTAAAGAGATTGGGTGCTGTTTTATCTTTACCATAGAAGTTTTTGGTTTTGTCTCTTCCTAAATGAGTCATTTTTTTTTTTAAAGGAACCTAACTTGGGGAGGGGGGGAAAACACGGCTGGAGGGTGCCAAGGAGGCAGTGGGTGGGCAGTGAGGCTGACAGGGGACTGAGCTTGCACTTGGGCCTTTCACCCGGGGGGGCAGGAACCAGGGACCTGTCTGCTGAAGGTGCATCATGAAGAGCGACACCACCCAGTAGGGGATAAGGTCGTAGAAATCATATTGACGTGGTTTATTCATTCATCAAGCACGCTTAGCAACCGTATGGTCCGGTCTCAAGGCTCAATCCGCAGGTGCTGAGAGAGTGTGCACAGAGGGGAGGAGATCTCCTAGTTTTCACTCTGGGGGAGATGGGACACAGATGATGGACGTTAGGTGTGTCGCCGTTTGTCTCCACTTAACATGATCTGAAGTTACGGTGCCCATGCCAGTGTGAACAGTGCAAGTAACATGAAAATGTTAGTGCCAGGCAGCATTTCAGAGGGAGGAAAAAATGGCAGCCTGGTGACCCCATTGTGGAGCGGTGGGGGGGGGGGGGGGGCTGGTGAAACACACATTGGCCAGACATCTCCACACATCACTTCCTCTTTCTGTGCTGAGTTCTCCCAGCTGAGAAGTGATCCCACACACCTAAGTCACCCAGGCCCCTGGTTGCTGTTCGGGGGGGCGGGGGGGTGTTCACTGCTGTCCTTGATGCCTAAGGAGGTACAGGAAGGACAGAGGGTGGGGAGGAGTTGAGAGACCCTGCCTTTGGAAAACTAGAGCAGCTCGTGTGATTTGGCCCACGTGCTTGGGGTGAGGAGGAGCACAAGGCAGGGTGCTCCCTGAGGCCCAGGAAGAGTTTTGTGCATTTGGAACGCTGGGGGCGGGCACGCTCCTTTTAATCCACCCTGACCCCCGAGAGGTGCTGGTTTTCATCTTTTCTGAGTGGTGTACAACCTCCCGCAGTTGTGCCTGCGTATTTGCTAAGTTTGTCACAAACTTCCTGTTTGGGTCCGGTGTGAGGCCCGAAGCTTTGTTGTGTTTTGAAACCCGGGTGTTCACAGAGGTCCAGCGCCTTCTCTCTTAGAGGCCATGGGGTGGCCCTTTTGTTCTCCTTCCCTTTGCTGACTTTGGCCATCTTTCTTTGCAAACCTTCTCTCTGAGAAGTGCCCTGTAGCTTCTGTACTTGTTCTCATTATACAGGTTTGAGAGTTCTGAGATTTGAAGGCTGGAAGGAGGGAGGGGGGCAGCATTTATTGGGCCCCTTATATAAAGCCAGGCACTGTGCTAGATGGTTTTATACATTTGTTTTATTTAGGCTTCACATTAGCTCCTGCAGAAACAGGCTCAGAGAGGTTGAGTGACGAGCCTAAGATTGGACAGCCACTGGGTGACAAGGTCAGGACTGGATCCCAGGGCTGACTGCAGAGCTCTTTATTTCAACTATGTCATGAGGACCATACTGTGCCTTCAGTTCCGCTGGTTTCAGGAGACTCGGATTTCTTATCGGGCCTCTTCACAGACGGCATCACCTTGACCCCTATAGTGTTCTCCCAGACCTTTTTATTCAGGTATGGGGTGTGATTTGATGGCCTTTACTGACTTTCATCTTCCCCACTCATCCTCCTCCTGTGGCCTCACGAACCCCAGAATTACTGTGTGGTCCCTGACTAATGACTGAAGTAGGTTAAGGCCAACTCCCAATTCCCCAGAAATGGAGTATCCTTTTTCCTACTTCTGGGCATCCAGGACTGACCATTCTGCTCATCACCACGAACCCTGTTGAGCTGGATTTCTCACATCTCAAGCTCTTCGCTTTAACAAGGAAGAAGACAGGACATCTATGTCTATGGGAGCATGTGAAGGGGTAGCGAAGGAAGGATGCCAAGACCTTGAATATGTAGGAGCAGGAAGAGGACGGGGAGCTAAATCTATCTAGCACCCTCCTTCTCACTGGGATAGCTCTTATAGAATGCCAGACTCCAGGTGCTCCTGTGGAGGAACCAGAAGTATGCTTCCAAATACTTCAAGATGGCCTTGTGTCCCTTCCCTGACCCATCCCAGTTCTGTATTTTCTGAAAAACTCCTACAAGTATATCATCTGAGCTACATGAGAATTGTTCTGTAGATCAAGTCACGTTTGCCATTCAAGAGACCCTGTGTTGAGCAGTGGGGAATTCTAAGTATTTTCAACACGAATACTAGTCACCCTCACGGGGTTTGCAGTGTACATGGAAGGTAAATGCAATGTACATGGGAGGTAAATGCATGGAAGGTAAATCTCAGAGGAGCCAGAGAGCTATGAGGCTGGGGTGGTGTGGCTCAGTGGGCTGCATGAGAGGGCCAAGAGCAGGGGGTCAGAGGGGTGGAGCTGCAGGGGGAGGGGAACACCGGAGGAGGTGGAGCAGGCGGTGCATGTGGGAAACAAGATTGAAGAAGCTAATATGGGGGGCGCCTGGGTGGCCCAGTCGGTTGGGTGTCTGACTCTTGATTTCAGCTCGGGTCACGATCTCAAGGTTTGTGGAATCGAACCCCACGTCGGGCTGTGCGCTGACAGTGTGGAGCCTGCTTGGGATTCTTTCACTCTCCGCCCCTCCCCGACTCGCGCAGGTGCGCGCGCTCTCTCTTGCTCTCTCTCCTCTATTAAAAAAAAAAAAAAAAAAAAGAAGCTGATGTGCATCCTTCATGAAGGGTCCCAAGGACTGGCTGTCGAGTTTGAAATTTTCCTGTTATCAGGAGCTGCCGAGGCCAACTGAACCGGACGGGGTTAGGTAAAAACAGTGCTGTGGGAAGACTCCTCTGGCTCGGTGCCCTGTAAATGGGGACTGCCGGGAGGTAAGAACGCTTGGATCCTGTTGAATTCTAGGAGTGAAACTCTGAGGGCTGGGACGAGGGTGGTGACATGAATACAGAAAGGAAGACGGAGACATGGAAGATTTCAAACCCCAGCTCTGCCCCTTGCTGCCCATGTGACCTCGTCGAGCAGGTTACTGAATTTCTTGAATCTCAGTTTCATCGACTATGCATGGAAGCTAAAACCACTTCACAGGACTGTCGTGTGAGGGTTTAACTTGTGTCGCACCCAGCACGCAGCTGTGGGTGCCCGGGCAGAGTAGGAATCCTCTTGTGGTGTACGAGACTCGATGTGTGACTAAGAGGGAGGAATCGGGAGTGCAGGGTGAGGGCTCGGAGGGCTCTCCAGGGGCTGACTCTGGGAGCCTGGGACAGTCACGCAGCATTGGCAGAGGTGGACGGAGCTGTTTGGGCCTCCGGATTCGGTTTGGGGAAGACTCTTAACCCAGGCTGCCGAGGGCCTCTCCAGAACCCCACAGCCCTGAGGATTGGGTCTCTGAAACCAAGGCTTCTGGTTTCCGCTGGGCCCTCTGTGTTGCTGGCCAGCAGTAGGCTCTCTCTCTCTGACCGCTGTCACCGCTGGGTGAGGCCGGTGAAGCACTGAGGGCACAAAATTTAAGGAGGCTTCCGGTTTTAGGGCCACCCCTACACCTACACGACTCCTCTCGGTGAGGCGTTTCACACCGCATCCCCTATCAAGCTCCTGTCTGCCCATATTCATTCAGGAGACAGCCTGGCTTCATTTATTCATTGACAGGTTCTAGCAGCTCAGCTTTGAGCCCTCAGGTTCCTGTCTTCGCTCCCTTGTGGGTACTGACGTTGGGGCTCATCCAACCTGATTTCCTTCCACTCAGAGATGGACGCATCCCTCCTCCCGGCCAGAGAGAACCTTCTTCCTGTACACGAATCCCCCGCCTCTCCTGTCACTCCTGGGACCTCACCCCCTTAAGGAACCTGGTTCAAGCCGAACCTCAAACCTTCACCGTCTCTAGTTCTCATTCCCTTTTCTCCTCCCCTCACAGACAGATGTCTGGAAAGAATCTGCCCTCAGGTTTTGCTTCTTAGTTGACACAGCCCACTCGGGCTGGTTTCTGCCTATGGGAGGTGTGCCTGGCACAAGGGAGGGACCTGATTGGATTTGCTGCAGAGGACTTATGCCTCCCACAGGAATTGCCCTCTGTCAGCTCACCTGTGGCCTCCATATTACCACACCGAGCGGACGCTCCACTCCTTATCTTTCTGGACTCTTCGCTACTTTTGACATTGGACAACTTCCCCCTTTCTGCACCTCTCTTGGCTTTTTTCATTCCATAAATAAATCTCTCAACAATTATTTCTGGAGTACCTACTAGGTACCAGTATCCGGGACAAACCATAATACCATGCCCCTGCTTTCATTTTTTTTTTTTTTTTTTGGAATTTTGAGATTTTTCATTTGAAGGTAAATCTTAATGCTATTAAATTCACAAATATGCTAATTTAAATACCCAATTCTATTTATCTAAAACACACATTGCAAACATACAAATATCTATTCTCTCCACATGTCAGAGCCCATTCATTTCATGGTTTGGAAATGCGGAGAATAGATTCCCCTTAAACTGCAAGTCAGCAGGTGTTTCTTTACAGTTAACTTTAGCAAAATTCATACAAAATAGTAATTAACAATGATCTTCTTTACTTGTTAACTCACAAGGAAACACCTTCAAAACTGCATTTTGTTAAAGTTTCTGTACTAAAATGTAGAAAAACTGAACTACACAAATATTGAAAAGTTAAAAATTCCTTAATTTTTTATTCCTGGTACCACTACCACAATTTACAGGGCAATATACCTGATGTAATGAAAAGAAAAAGAAAAAGACAAAGCTACAACAGATAAAAGACCTCAGGAATGTACATCTAATTGACACTACATTGCATTAATCAATAGCTGCACTTTTTGCAAACTGTGGCTATGACAGTCCTGAACAAGAAGGGTTTCCTGTTTAAGCTGCAGTAACTTTTCTGACTATGGATCATCGTTCCTTCTGTGGCAGATTTTTACAGTTCCTCTAATGCATTTGGGACGACTGTCTCAAAGTAACCTGCAGCTTTCCTGACAACTCCTCGCTCTCTCTCCTGCTAAGAACTGTAGCCCTTTTCTTCTGAAAATTTTTAGAACCTTCTGCTACCATATCCACCACTTCCACCACCAGATCCATAACCACCACCATAGGGACTGCCCGAGCTTCTTCCACCAAAACTGCCCCCCTTCATGGGTCCATAATTTGATTGCTGTTGTCCACTATAATTTCCAAAATCATTATAGTTCCCACCACCACCATAGTTACCTCCAAAATTTCCTCCTTCATTGTAACCATCATATCCTCCACCACCGCCACCATATCCACCTCCTTGGTTTCCATATCCTGGTCCACCTCCACCATAGCCTCCTCTGCTACTATAACCAGGACCACCACCATAGTTGCCACCATCACCTCCAAATCCATTATATCCACCATCACCTCCTCCATAACTACCTCTGCTGCCACCACCTCCACCACCATAGCCTCCTCTTCCACCAAAGTTTCCACCGCGGCCAAAGTTACCACCACCTCCAAAGTTTCCTCCACGACCCATAAAGTTGCCAGATCCACCTCCACGACCTCTTTGCGATCCAGCAGACTGCATTTCTTGTTTAGAAAGGGCCTTTTTCACTTCACAATTATGCCCATTAATAGTGTGGTATTTCTGAACAACAATTTTATCAACTGTATCATGATCATCAAAAGTTACAAAAGCAAATCCTCTCTTTTTTCCACTCTGCCTGTCCTCCATAACTTCTATGGTTTCAATCTTGCCATATTTTTCAAAGTAGTCTCTCAAATTATATTCTTCTGTATCTTCTTTAATACCACCGACAAAAATTTTCTTCACAGTTTGATGGGCACCAGGCTTTACAGAATCCTCTCTAGAAACAGCTCTCTTTGGTTCCACTACACGCCCATCAACCTTGTGTGGTTGAGCACACATTGCTGCATCCACCTCCTCCACACAAGAGTAAGTCACAAAACCAAAACCCCTGGAACGTTTTGTTTGGGGGTCTCTCATCACCACACAATCTGTAAGTGTGCCCCATTTTTCAAAATGTTCTCTTAAACTATCATCTGTAGTTTCAAAGCTCAAACCACCAATAAACAGTTTTCTCAACTGCTCTGGTTCCTTTGGATCATGGCCCTCCTCCCCCCGGCGGCGGCGGCGACGGCCGGAGTCGGGCTGGGGGCGACCGGGCGGCGGTTTTACCTCCATTTTGAGACCGGACTCGCCTCTTCCAACTCGAGTTCAATATGGGACCCCATGCCCCTGCTTTCAAGGAGTTTACAGACTGGTGTGAGGGAGGAAGGTAAAAATACAAACAAATGTCAGGTGCTGATAAATGCTACGAAGAAAAATACAACCGGGGAGGGGCATAGGATGGGTGCTGGGGTTATAGGGGAGAGTCTCACTGAGAAAGTGACATTGTCACAGGAGCCTGAAGAAAGTAAAGGACGCCTGGGAGAAGAATGTTCCAGGCAGAGGGAAGAGCAAGTGTAAAGGCTTTGAGGGAGGGGCCTGCTTGGGGATGTTTGAGGAGGGCATCCTGGCTGGAGGAGATTGAAGAAAGGCAGGGTAGGAGAAGAAAACGTCAAGGAAGAGGCCAGGCCAGGTCATGTGGGCCTTAAAGGTCATTTCAAGGACTTTGCCTTCTATTTTGAGAGAAATGAAACACTATAGGAGTGTTTTGAGCAGAAGAGTGATTTGTTGTTGTTGTTGTTGTTGATTCATTTTGAGAAAGAGCATGGGCATGAGCATGGGGGAGGGGCAGAGAGAGAGAGAGGGGGAGAGAATCCCAAGCAGAGGCTGCACTGTCAGCACAGAGCCCAGCGCGGGGGTGCATCTCGTGAACCATGAGGTCATGACCTGAGCTGAAATCAAGAGTCGGCGCTTAGGTTAAGTGCCACCCAGGCGCCCCAAGAACAGTGATTTTTAAATGATCACTGAGGCTGCCGTGGGACCATGGTGTATTAGTTTGCTAAGGCTGCCATGACAAAGTACCACAAACTGGGTGGCTAAAGTCACAGAAGTATATTTTGTCACAGTTCTGGAGGCCAGAAGTCTGAGATCAGGGTGTTAGCAGGGCCTCGTTCCCTCTGAAGATACTAGGGAAGGATCTGTTCCAGGCCCCTTTCTCACCTTCTGGTAGTTTCTGGGCTTGTGACAGCAGAACAGCAACCCTCTCACACATCGGCGTTCTCCCTGTGTGAGGGCCTGTGTCCTAATTTCCCCTTTTTGTAAGGATACCAGTCAAGACTGGATGAGAGACCCACCCTACTCCAGGATGACCACCTCTTCACAGCTAATTACATCTGCAGTGACCCCATTTCTACAAAAAGCCCTCATCTGAGGTACTGGGGTTAGGACTTCAACCTAGGAATGTGGGGGACACGCAATCCAACCCATGGCACAATTCAACCCACAGAATAGATGGATTATGGAAAGGCAAGGGCGGAAGTAGGGAGACCAGTTAGGAAGTTATCACAATAGCCCAACAAGAGAAGCCGCTGGCTTGGACCAACGTGGTAGCCATGGAGGTGGTGAGAAAGTGGCGAGTCTGGAGATATTTTGAAGAATCACGTTGCCATCATTTGCTGGTGGATTGGATGCGGAGTGTGAAGGAAAGAGAGGAGTCGCCGTGACTCCTGGGTTGCAGGCCTCAGTAACTACAAGGGAGTTGGGGGTCTTTCTTTCCTAAATTCTCCTCTCCCTTGGGGACCCTCCTCAGCAGCTTTTGCAGGGCCCTCCTCCAGGGCAGGCCTGTCAACTGTTGGATTCTTCAGGGCTCCATCCTGGACTGCCTCTCTGGTCTCTCCTGATCGATAGGATCTTTCTCATGTTGAGGGCAAATATCCTGAATGTGCTTTTTGGGTCCTTCCCACAGGCCCCGGCTCTGGAGGATGCTGAAGGAGGAAGACATGGGAGCAGGACGACCCTGAAAGATTAAGCCTCCCAATCCTGCAACAGGTATAGCTGCTCTGAAATGCTTTGTGATGAAGGAGTCCTAAAAGTGTTTCTTTGCTATCTGCGGTGTGGAAAATGCCTTGCGAAGGGGAGGGGGGCTGCTGTGGGCCTGGACAACCCTAGATTTCTGGAAAAGGTCTCTCTGGGAAATGGTTGGCGATTATGGATTCACGCGCTGGAATTCAGCATCCCTTGGAATGGGGCTGAGGGCACCGTGCCGTGTCTCTCTTGACTTTTGCAGTTGTTGTGAATAGCAGAGGAGCCAAAGGACCCTCATGGATGGTAGCTCTATCTGCGTTCAGGGGGAATTAGACATCTCTGGAGAGCTGCAGTACAGAAGGCTGCGCTGAGAACCCCCACAGGGCCTGCCAGAGGCAGATTTCTGACCCCCCGTTCTCTTCCAAGCTCAGTTTGTCCCTCTAGAAAATGGGCGCATAGCCGTGATTCTTCTGCCAGGTCCCACGCAGACGGCGTCTGAAGGGTCAATAAATTTGTGTATAAACAGATTTTTTTTCTGTATGTTTAAACCCCGGCATAGCAAGAGATGGCTATTTTCCACAAATTCTCGGTGACGGCGGGGAAGGAGGGTGGCGGGTGTCTAATGTGATATGTGCAGGTTGTTTTTCTTGGCACGCGCCACACTTTTCATCTCTCTTATGTGGGACTCAAAGCTGATTGCTTCTGTTTCTCTTTTGTTGTGCTTGATTTTGATTTAATTTTTAAGCCATTGTGTCTTGGGGTTCCAGTAAGAAACGGATGGCTCACTCAAATGGAGTAATCTAAGAGCTTTTCCTGAAGGGGCTGTTTATAGTGGCGTAGGCAGGGTTAAGAGAACCGAGCACAGGATGTGGAAGCATCCCAGGGCTAGTGACGTCAGGGAGCTGTTACCATACCTAGTCCTGAAAGAAAGAGGGAAGGACTGGTTATTAGAACTGGAAAGAGAAGCTACATGGAAAGGTTATCTCTGGTAGAAGGGTGCAGTCAACCTTCAGCAACTCTGCTGGGGAAGAGCCAGGGGAATAAATCTCCTCACTGAACTCACTTGTCAGTTCTCCCGTCTCCTGATGATGCCTCCCGTTAGGCACACTCGGCCAGAAGCTAGAAGGCGGGGAGCCATACCGATGCTGTCCAAAGAGATCAGATCCTCTGGGAAAGCAGAGCTGAGTGGAGAAGGGTGAATGTAGAGGTGCGAAAGGGAAATATCTGACCACGCAAGAGATACAGGTTGCTTAGGTTGTACTGCAGAGGATGTCTCCATCCAAAGAGGGGTTTTGTTTGGTGGAGTGAGTGAAACGTTGCATTATTAGGTCAGCCACATAGATCTGTTGGACTGTGAGGGCTGGAAGGAGCAACAGAAATCCTCTAATCAAACTTCACCCTTTTTTAGTTGAAAAGACCCAGGAAAGTCAAGTGACTTGCCCAAGGCCACGCATGAATTCATGAAAGTGTTTCTGGGAAGCCTGTGACATTTTTAGGAGAAAACCAACACAAAACCACTTGAAACAGTTATGAAACAGTGTAAAGCAAAATCCAGGTACTTGCAGGAGAAAGGTGTGAATTAGCGTTTGTTTTTTTCTCACGTGTCAGTTGGGATTCTTTGGGGTTGTGACTGTCATAAAACCTAACTCAAAAGTGCTCCCACAGCACAGGGAATTAACTAATCAGCTCATGTACTTGCAAAGTTAGGGATGGGGTGGGCTGTGGATGTGAACTAGCAGCTCAGCATGATGTCAACCATTATTTCTTTCCATCTCTCTGTCACTCTTCCGTGATGTCAGTTCATCCTCAGGCTGGCTTTCCTCAGGGAGGCAGAATGGCTGCAGGAGTTCCTGGGCTCATAGTTGCATCCCTCTGGTCAGGAGGAAAGAAGCATTCCTTCTGGTAAAGAAAGTCCTTAGAAGATTGAGAAAGTGTCTTTTCCAGAATTCCATCCCCAGGAAACCAACCCTGGCATTTCATTGGCCCAAATTGAGCCATGTGCTTATTCCTCAGCCAATCCCAGTGCCCTCTGTTGATTGGCAGGGATGGGAAGTTTTTCTGGTTGGTCTATCCCTCTACTGGAGGAGTGTGTCAGCTTTCCCTAAAGCACCAGGACTGGCAGGAAGAGGACAAGACAGAGCCGGGGGTGAGGGTGGGGGTGGGGGTGGGGGTGGGGGGGGGGGGGGGAGGAGATGGGTACCAGGAAAGTGGGAGCTGACATCCACTATACTGTATCATGCATAGAAATCTATAGAAATTCCACTGATCTAGACCCATTGTTGGAAGTAACAGTGAGACAAAACCTGTTTTTAACTAGTGAAAGTCTGCATTTTAAAATATCTTACCATAGCATAGTTTCAGACAGAATCTTCCCAAACAGTTCCCAGACAGGCTTGCAATTAGCATCTGCTTCTCACTACGTCTTAAAACATAGGACCTTCTAGTAGATTGATCGTGCCTTCTACTATTCTGTTTAATTTCTCATATGCTTATTCAACCTTTTTATAGCCAGAGTAAACGCTGAACTCAAATTCTGGGTTAGTGGAGATTAAATTACATTAATGAAGTTCCTCATTTAAACCTTATCTATAAAATGGGAGTAGAATAGCACCTACTTTATAGGTCCGTTGTAAGGATTAACTGAGATAATCCAAGTAAAATGCCCAGTGTCCCAGTGGCTGGCCCAATAAATGTTATCTTTATTTGCTTCATATATCTCCAAATATTGTCACATTTATGTGTTTATGTGTGCATTTAGTCTAGGAAATTAACTCTCTTCACTACAAATTTATTGTTTGCCACTGATTAGTTCAGTTAGAGATGAGGTAAATAAAGGTGCTAAAAAATTTAGTGTTTATGGATTTTTTCCCACTGGAATGGTTTTTATTTTAGAATTCAGTTCGGGGAAAATCTAAAAAAAAGAAAATTTTAGTAGCATACAGTTAAGTTAAATGTAGGTATAATCCCTGGAAGTGAGGGAATTTTTATTTTGCAGTAACTTATTAATATATTCTTAGTTGAAAAGTTTTATAAGTAGTTGAAGGCCTGGAGCACCTGGGTGGCTCAGTTGGTCGAGTGTCTGACTCTTGATTTCGGCTCAGGTCTTGATCTCATGATTCTTGAGACTGGGCCCCATATCGGGCTCTGTGCCAACAGCAAGGAACCTGCTTGGGATTCACTCTCTCCCTCTCTCTCTGCCTCTCCCCTGCTCTCACTCTCTCTGTCTCTCAAAATAAATAAATAAACATCTAAAAAACATAGTTGAAGGCCTGTCATGATCTATCCCAACTGATTTTCTTGCCTTTGTTCTCAGTTTGGAGGCTCCAGAAGGGGCAAGTGACCCTCTTCAGCTTTGGCTTCCCAAACCAACCACACCATTTGGGGTTTTCTGAGTGGATGGATTTTAGGATCACCTGAATCAAGTGAGATGCTGTAGAAGCAAGAATCTGGTCTTGGGCATTTATTTCAGTTGAAGTCTAGCTGACAAAATGCTGTGAATTGTTCTCTAAAGCTTTTAGTGCCATAAAGCTGACCTCTCAGAATCTCAGCAGAGCCACCTGTCTTGGTTCGGGGGTTCCCAGATTAGCGGTGGGAGAGCACAGGTTGATCCTGTGCTCCCTCGAGTACCCTCAAGCTTTATCACCTATGTTTCAAAACCAGGAAGAGATAACCTGATAATGCAGGGTGAATAGGGTACAGTGAGGGGTCTGCAGATAGAAGAAAAATTTCCAGAACAACCAGAAACTTATAGACCTGAGAAAAATTCATACTCTCGCCCTTGCATATTGACAAAGATCAGTCTTAAATTTTCTGTAGGTCGTTTGCTGACCCTGGAGCTGGTCACCATTGTGATAACTAGATGGGAACCAGTGATAATTAGATGATTGACCCTAAATTACTTGGTCCAGACAAGTCGTTCTCATATGTAGATGACTTGGATGAAGAACTATCAAAAAAATTGGAAGGGATTAGCCTAGAGCTACCAGCTTCTTATCTTGCTTTGCCTTCCTTAGTGGAGGGATGTTTTAAAAAACCTGACATCTGTTAGCATAGAATTTCATAAAAGAGTTTCATTTAAGAAAAGGAGTATTTTTTCCTGACATTGCCTGTAAAAACTACCTCACGCAGTTGGATCCTTCATTGCGATCTGTGGGTAACAAGAATTGGGGAGATGGAGAGTTATTTACTTCATGTGCAAGTATAGGGGGGCAAATCCTACTTTTTAAAGTCTCTCTTAGAGCCTAGGAATTCTCTTAAGCCATATCTTTATTTGACTTAAAGGAGCCGGAGAAATTCACTTGAACGCAAGGCTTGATGAGTCCAATTCATTTTATAAAGAAGGAACAGTTTACTCTCATCATTAACTTAGAATTGTTAGTTTGATTTTCTGCCAGTAGAAAGAAAGTCTTGCAAGACCTACATAGTTCAGATTAAAAGGTATGTCAACAGTTTTTCTTTTTCCACAGTTTCACCCTAAAAATGATAAATCTGTTCGGTTGGACTTGACCTCCAGTTGTGTGGTATGTGCCTCTATGTGTGGGAAAGCGTACACACACACACACACACACACACACACACACACACACA